>NW_020528349.1:0-49498 GCF_003368295.1 Carassius auratus | reverse complement strand
CCATGGGCCTTGACCTTACTGGAAACTCATGTTTTTTTCCCCCAGTTTTCCCTGAACCAGCCTCGTGCATTAGTGTCCAGTTTTAAGAGGTCCATAATCCAGGCATCTTTCTGTGCCCCTTCCATGAACTCGGACAGGGATATTTGACCTGTAAATGAAGAGGAAGAGTCTTTAATGAATTCCTACATCAACCCGACCCAACCCCTCTCTCGCTCTCTCTCTCTCTCTCTCTCTCTCTCTCTCCCTCTAACCACCAACGGGCTTAATTTAGCAACAGTCTAAGCCTACACATATTTAGGCTGCCACACATGGGATTATTATATAAGGCTGTTTACTTATTGGCGTGGTCCTGTTGGAATTTTAGAAAGTAAATATCCCTTTGACACACCCATATGTTTATTTACTTTGTCTATCAGTGTCCAAAAGAGTGTCTAATATTATCCCATTAAAATACGTATACCCATAGTTGAAGATAACATGGTTTAAGGTAATTTGATTGATATGCAACAATCGAAATGGTCAATCCATTTTCCGCGCTTTGCTGTTGGATACCATTAAATGACCAAAAGCCCTTTAGTTGAAGTAACGACCAATCTTCATGTATACAATGCCACTAAGAAAGGTAAGAAATATACTGAGTTTGCTGTAGAAGACCTTGAATAGCTATCACAAAGCCCGGACCAGAATCCCACTAAACAGCTTTGGGAATGAACTGAAGGGCTGTCTGTAAGCCAGACCCATCAACCAACATTAGCCCTTGACCTCACTGTTGCCCTCCAACAGAAGCAAATCCCTATATAGACAGGCGACATCTAGTGGAATGCCTTCCTAGAAAAGTGAAAGCCCTTGGGTCCAAAGGAAATTTTAATCGAGCTGTTATGAAATGTGTTTTTTAATAGCTGTTTACCCCAAGATATCACCTGTTTTAGTCTTTAATGGTTTATTTGAGAAAGGGAAAAGAAGCGCTTACCATCATTGTTTTCATCCAAAAGTTCGAAAATCCTGTCGCAGATGTTGCTGGGCGTCATGTGGATGTGGTTTTTCTTAAGTTGGCAAATTACCTAGAAGTAAAAAGCGAGAAACCCATTAGAGGAGGAAATAAAAAAGATGAGAACAGGACTCCAGAGCACTCCTTACCTTTATAACACGTTTGACTTCTTGTCTGTCCAACTTTCCGCTGTCATTCTCTGTCGTAGACTTTAAAAGACCATTTCAGTCTGTCCTCCAGTTTTCCTCTCAGAACCAGGTGGACTGCTGCTACAAATTCCATAAAGTCTATAACATTATCCTGCAAATAGACACAAATGATTTCCATCTGATCTCATGTGCAAATGATCACAGATTATGCATAGAAAGTGCTACTTTGCAATCAGCACTCAATTTCAAAGGAAATGAGGAACTTCCATTTACATTTTTTTTTTAATTAGGCATGTAAAAATAGATAACCTTTTCAACTCTCACACTCACCCTGTTTGTGTCAAACGATTTGAAGAGGGTTTCCATGTACAAAGCCTCATCTTCTGATGTGCTCTGAACTCCGAAGATCTTGCGGAATTCGTGAAGATGCAGGGCTCCGCTTGGGCACACCGTCATGAATTTGGTATAAAGAGGCTGGATGTCTGCTAGTTCCACTTCCTCATCTTCATCGCTTTGAATTTGACCCATCTTTGTCTGAAACTCACACTGTCGATCGTATGAAGATGGCCACGATAACTGAGGCGAAAGTGCTGTGCTGCATTCTCCTCGCAAGTAAACGGATTTAATCTACTTACAACTAGAGACGGCTTGTCTTACTATGGACGCACTGGTATTTTTAGAAGGTCTAAATCTCATTTGCTCTTTGATCTGACAGGCAGAAACTTCACGGTGAAACTTCATGATCTAATAATGATAACTGATAACTCTAATATGAACTTACCTGTTCTGAGAACCATGAGTGTCATGTCTCAAACTATTTTTATTAATTAGACCCCATTATAGCGAGATTAGGTCTCGTTAAAATAATATTTAAAAAAAATAATAATATATACATAATGTATGTACATGTATATGTTCTAAATAAATAAATAAATAAATAATTGTTATATACATATACATATATATATAAAATAAATTAGCATAAGTTAAAATACAACAAATACTATCATGGTTTAAAATTACTTTTTTAATATTGTATATAATGTGTAATTTATTGTGTAAAGGTGAAATATAAGCCAGACAAAAAATTAATAAATAAGAAAAAAGTAAAACAGATACTCAAAATCATACTATATTATATTATATCAATACTATCACTTGAATAATTACTTACGTCATATATTATTTTTACTGCATTACATAATTTGATTTTGGCATGAGATATGATATGACCCGTACTTGTTTTACCATACTTTGTGAGATTCGCCCATTTATATCTAGATGACGTCACAAAATAAATAAATAAATAAAAATTCAAGCTAATATCTCTCAGGTTAATAGTCTGAGTCTCTCTAAATGATTCTTTAATTATTTTTAATTTTTAGTTATTCATGAGTCATAGTTTAGATCAGCGGGCAAACATTCTCAATTACACTAGTGTCAGAAAATGTCTTGCGTGACTACTTACAGTAAGTTAAGCCCTGACCTCCTATCACTGCACTCTTCTAGATTGTATTTCTGTAAAACATATGGTTTCACTCGGGCCAAACCATTCTCACCAGTCTTACCTTTCCTATACAGCATCTCAGGCAGTTGTCCTAACAAGACCTTTTAACTAGCGTGGCGTATAATTACCCTTTCACAGGTTAAGCTGAGTATCTCCGTTCATAGCTGCAGTCAGACAAGACAAAAGACATTATGAAGTCACGTTGACTTCCCTGTTGACATCATGAATAAATTATTAGGATAAGGATATTTTAAATACTTGACCTGCAAGGAATATAGATACTTGTAAGTAAATAAATAAATACTTGAAATAATGAAATAAATAATCAGCATATTTACATGGGGGGGGGGGGGGTCTTCTAATCAATAGAGAAATAGAGATAAATTTGTGCTTTTCATTGACTTTACTGCTGTCATGAATAGATAAATAAATTATTAGGATTCTTAAAAAGATATTTGACTCACATAGAATATGCATACCTAATAATAAAATAAATAAATAAATAAAAATCTGCATAACCACAAGAATGGGGGATAGGATCTAAGAGCTATTATTAGGAATAGGATGAAAATGCATTCCTGCCAATAAATAACTAAATTCATTGGGCAAACAAACAAACAATAAATAAATACATAAATCCCTTGTGCCATATAGTAATAGTAGCATTATAGTTTTGTAGTTAATAGTTTAATAATAAAGAGGTCAACAAATACTTAATATGTAGTAGCATTAAGAAAAAGACTTCAAATATAGTAGCAATAAGAGGGAAAAAACAGAAAAATACAGTTTTTAATGACTGGAAAATATATATATTTATAGCATTATAATTTAATGTTTGCTGAACGGGTCAAGTCCATTTATGCCCTCTTTCCACAACATTTCTGAAAACGGTTTTAACAGTAAATCTGAATGCCTCGACCAGTGAACTCTGGCCTAAATGCAGAATCACATCAATTTCACTTCCGGCCAATAAAGCTTAAATCCACCCGTTTCACCTCTAGTCTTCTTTTGATGAGGTGATATATTATTTAGCAGGATGTAGGGGAGAACCGGGGCGAAAGTAACACGGGACGAAAGTAACAAAGCGATTTTCTCCGAGCCTCTTTCTGCATTTGCATTCCCAGCTATGACAGCATGTTCAGCATGCAATCCTTGACAGAGCTGAGAAATATCATGTGATTTCCTCATCGTTTCCCGAAGTTAGGTCCGTAAAACTGTTTTCGACAACAAAAAGTAAATTGTTGAAGCGGTAATTTTTTTTTTATTAGTCGTGTTGTTTTTCTTGTTTCATGTGTCACAGTAATGATCAATCTACAGGTTATTTAGTGCTTTAACACATCCTAAAGTTTGCATTTTCAATTTTTTTTTTAATATATAAAATTAAATCTAGTTTAAATGTCAGGAGTTCCTGTCGGGATGAAAGTAACAATTGTTCACAAAAAGTATTTATTTTGTTCCAGTGCAAGCTCTATTGTGAATTTATGTGTCTTGCATCATTTCTTACAAATGTTTATGTCATATTATACCAAAAGAATATGTCTGAGTGAGGGTCAGAAAGACAGACAGAGGTCTGGTTTTATCCAGATGTTTTTGAGAGGGTGTTTCTGGACATATAGGAACATCTCTCTCTGGGCAGCTACGTCACATTTATATTTAGGTTTTAGCCATATCTTAGCCTTTACACCTCCACCTGTGAATTTGCAGTGTTTCCAGATGTTTTAATGCACATTTTTAATTCATGCATAAAAACAACTGGATGGAAACATGAATAGGCCTACTGTTACATTATGTTTAGAGTTTTTTTTATTATGCTAATGTGATTACATTTTTATATTGTGCATTCTGTAGAATTTATTTATTATTATATAAAAATACATAGAAATTTACAATAAAAAAATACAGTCAGGTTTTAAGACATCTGATGAAACTTAAACTTAAATTTAAAATGAAAATATGAAAATGTTATTTAATATTTTTTTTTTGCAAAGATAAAGGACAAAATATGTTTGCAGTTATTTATTAACAAGGTCACAATCAGGTATACTTAAGAAAAATAAGACTAACAGAAAAAAATCTAGCTTATATTGTTGTGTTACTTTTGACCCATCTGTGTGTTACTTTCGTCCCAACTGATGGGGTCGAAAGTAACAATGTGCAACTTATGTTCAAAGTGAAATTATACTGAAGTCTTTCTACATTTCTACAAAATACCACCTGGTATTGTTAGACCACACTTCTGAGTTACTGGCCACAGCAGAAATATATCTCTGTATACAACATTATCTTTTAAAATGAAATTTTTCTGAAAAATGGTACTTTTGCCCCTGCTCTCCCCTAAGAGACAGTTTGTCAGGACGGACAATGGAGACATAAAAGGTTTCTGACCTTTTCTCAGCTGTCATTAATAGCAGTGTAATCATCCACTCTGATTCACCACAATCCTACATGCTCATAAAACACAGGACTGTAGGTAAACATATAAAACTTAAAAATAATAATAATAATAATTGTAACTAGTTTGCGGCAATTCTTTATTGTTATTATTATTTTTATTTTAATAAAACATCAAAGTAAATTAAAAAACAAAAACGTGTATTGTGACACTGATCTTTTTACAAACTAATTTAGGTCTGAAACTGTTTTATACAGTCTATGGTCTGAACATACACCATGTGTCCCCCTAAAATATTTGTTTTCTCCAAAATAAACCTTAAAAAACTGCAAGCCTTAAACCATAAAAACTTTTACAATTTTTTGTATGTAAAGGTATGCAAACACCGTATTACTTGCTCTATTTTCTTATTTCAGTTCTTCAGCAGCAGTCAGCGTCGGTGAGTAGAATTAACGCGCTGCTGCCCTCTATCGACCAACAGCTCAACAGCCTCCCCAAATTCCGTAAACATCCCGACGTCACTTCCGCTTACATACGCATGAAAAACAAAGCAAACGCTGAATTTTATTTCGTATAAAGCGCTCTTTCCATTCTATAGTCGTGTGCTTTCATCAGTATTGAAGTTCAGAGAGGCGCTTTCTAAAGCAGGGCTGTATTAATATCCTCATTAATGAAGGTGAGTAGATTTGGTTTGTTTTGCGTGACAGTATGAAGCCAAACCTGTTCTTACCTGATGCTGCACGGGCACAAACTGTTGAATATTTATACTGATATTTACATACGGACCTTTTTGATACTGTGCCATTACATGCGGTTACATCGGATGGATGTTGTGTTCTCTAGCTCTGATACACAGATGGGCTGTAATAAAACCCTTAACGGGGCAGCTGACATTAAGTCGTATAATATAATATTACATCAGCATGATGCAGGATACATTGTACAGTAGAAGCTATGCGTTAATAATTGTGTTTATTTTTGCAGCCAGCCGTAGAGTTTATGATTATAGATGTATCAGAGGCTGTAAAAGAGAAGAGGTGATGATGATGATTGTAATTTCATTGCTGCTATGCAGTCTCTTTTGCTCTCTATAACTTTGCAGAAAGAAGTAAGTTTTGTCTGCAGTATGCATTCATGTGAATTTGCATAGCAGACTTTCATAAATGTGTCATGGTGAAGTCCAAACATCTTATCTTAATAAATTACAGCTTGATTTGACAAGAATGCCTGACAAGATGGAAATAAAATCAGTTGTTTAGTAGGGATTGACGAATTAAATTACAGGAGGGTGTCAACTTTAAATTAATTTTGATATTTGAGACATGATGAATTTTTTTTTAGTGGAAACATCCAACGAATACTACAAAACATTACTGAAATATCTAACCCATTGCTACTTACTCATGCTTATGCTGCTGGTTTCCCACCAAAATGATGTCACGTCCTGCGAGATCATTATGTTATCCTCCTTTATCAACATTAGTTCAGATGGAGGTATGATTGGGTGTAATTTATGTTGTAGAACTAGTTTGTCTACTAAAAATAGCTAATATGATTATGTTAAAATAACACTAAAAGGACTAATTATTATTCTAACAAATATAAGTTTAAAAAATTTAGAGTTTAACATTTTATCCGATTAATGGGAAGACTCGATGGGAACATGAAAATTTACTGCATGGCAGTAATGACTGTTATTGTTTGCATTGTGTGTGTATTTATGTATTGACCGTGTGAAAGATATAATTATGTTAATTGAAGGACCCGAGTGCAGAGACTGAGGTGATGGAGGAAGCACCTGCTGACCCTAACAATGAAGAACTTCCACCCTACCTGCGTGAAGAGCCCCCTGAGGGTATGTTCAGCCTTATTGATGCTTCCAGAGTATTTTGTTCTTAAATATTAATTTAGATATGTTATTGAATGGATTCTGTTGTTGTAATGTGTGCATGAATGTGTAATGTGTCACTGACGATTAACAAACAAGGCTTTGGTAAATTAATGAATAAAGGAAAATGTATAAGTTTTTCATCTTTTAAGTAACTTTTTTTTTTGCCTTCATTGGTTTATTTTTGAAGGTTCCATGGTGTAATAAATTGCTTTTCAAATGTATACATTTCTAGATAATTTGTAAAATTTCTAAAGGAATATGTATTTGCAACAAAGATACTTTTGGTTCTTGAATATGAAAAAGTTTTTTATTTATTTTTGTTTACTTTTTTTTTTTTTTTTAACAACCAAGGCTGCATTTAAAAAACAAAAACAAAATAAGAGTTCAGTAAAAACAATAATATTGTAAAAAATTAACTTATTACAAATTAAAATAGTTTTCTGTTTTAGTTTATTTTCAGTGTTACATGATCGTTCAGTAATTACTTAAATCACATTGCTTAATATTTTAACGTTTATTTTTTTTTTTTTTTTTTTTTGTATTTAATATCAATATTGGAAGTTGTGCTGCTTAATATTTTATTTTCAGGATTTTTGATGAATAGAAAGCATTTTTTATGAAATAGAATAGTTTTTTTCTCACTATAAATATTTTTACTGTCACTTTTAATGCATCCTTGGTTGAAAAAAAATATGAATGTCCTAAAAAATATTTTACTGACCACAAACTTTTGAACGACAGCCTATTTGTGCTTTTGGAAAGCTTGGCAAAAAGTTATTCTAGTCACAGATTTTTGTCCAACCTATTAACATAGATTTTAAAATGCACAAAAAAACCTCAAGAAAATCTGTTCGAATTTTTTTTTTTGTCAAAGAATACCCCATTTTCTATTACTTTTTAATGTTGTAGTAAAGTATAGTGATCTGCAGAGGGCCACACTGACCAACATAAGACAAATAAAGATTACTATAGTGAAAAATCGCTCTAATATTTGGAGTGCCAAGATGTACAAAGGTTTAAGTAAGTTTAATTCCCAAATCCATTCATCTTTCCAAACTGCTTCCCAGAAAGCCCTGCAGGTGCCTTCTGATACACAGTCCTGCATCTGTAGTTAATAATGGGCAAGTAGGCTCTAATAAAGCCTTTCATTAAGAGCTAAAGATCTTTCAGTAACAGAACATGTTTAAGTTAAAGTGGGCTTTTGTGCTCGAACCGTGATCAATGTCCTCTTTTTCTTCTCTGTGCTATTTGATCTTTACGTCCAGGGACGGCACAAAGAAACAAAGCTCTCTTGTCTAGTCTCTTCATGAAAAGTCTATTCGAGGAGAAGGCTCTGATGCTGCTGCGTTGCCAGAAACAATCTCTTTAGTTTAAATGGCTGCATTATGTTGCTATAAATTGCTTTGGGATCCTTGGTGCCTGCTGCCCACCAGTGCATCACCGGTGATTGCATAACAGCAAACGCCTGCCCTCTGGCTTTTTGGCTGCTGTCTCGGTGTGGATCCTGAAATAGTTTATTATATCGCTGAGATTCTGTCCATCTTTGTTGCTGGGAACAAGAATCTCTCGGATCTGGGCCGTGTATATTGAGTTGTTTGTTCTGATTCAGGGTGTGTTGATCCGTCAATGCATACAAAGCTGTTTCGGATGAATCAAACTGTCTATTTTGGTGAAACTGTCATCGTGATGACTGGCGTTTTATGAGAAATGAGTTTTGAGCTTGAGCACACCAAGTGCAGTGGGCTTGTTCACAAGAAGGGGAATTGTTTGGATCAGGCTTAATATCACTGAACAAATAGCAAAAGGGATTGAAGTACAAGCAGAAGGATCCTAGTTCAGTATCTCACCACCTCACCTACATCTGCTTTGGGTTTCAAAGCCCAGAATGCCGTTTTCGGACTGGCATCAGTAGTGTATCACTAAACAACTTCAACTAACGATGACATATGAATTGATTGTCTTAAAAAAAAAAAACCACACATTTATGCAATAATAGTAGTTGTAATAGTAACAAATAGTTTGTGAAGTTACATGTCTACATTTACTGTGAAGTGTTTAATCAGTTATATGATAATCAGTAATTCAATTGATTGTTGTTTTTATTGACAGTTTTAATGATCATATATTGCATCTCTTAGTGAAAGCTAGGATCACTTTGTTGCCTGATCTGACCGATTCAAACAGCACTTCCGAAGTCGTTTTGAATGAATCATTAAAAGAACATATTCTTAAAGGGATTGCTCACCCAAAAATTAAAATTACCACATGGTTTACTCACCCTCAAGCCATTTGACTTTCTTGTTTAAAACGAATGCAATCTGAGTTCTATTAAAAAATATCCTGGCTCTTTTAAAGGGGGGGGGGGGGTGAAATGCTCGTTTTCACTCAATATCCTGTTAATCTTGAGTACCTATAGAGTAGTACTGCATCCTTCATAACTCCAAAAAGTCTTTAGTTTTATTATATTTATAAGAGAAAGTAGTCTGTACCGATTTTTCCCAGAAAAACACGATCGGCTGGAGGCGTGACGTGTGGGCGGAGCTAAAGAATCACGAGCACCAGTAGGCTTTTGCGTTGAGAGCATGTGGAAGCTGTGACATTACCGTGAGGGAAAAATCATCATCCAAAACAAACCATGGCTAACAGTCAGATTCAGCCGTTTATTTATGATCCAGAATCAGACCCCCAGGGCTGAAATTTAACAAGAGCAGCATCAGCAACGACGTCTCTATGTGGTATGTATTGAAACTGTATTTATTTGCTTAGCGGTTAGCGGTTTTGGAAAATGACTAAGTTCCACTTTATGTCGTCTAACGAATATATGTTTTTTTTTAAGGTGTACATGTGGAAAGTGCAGTTTGATGACAACATCGCATGTTGTTTACTTGATGTGCTTACGCGCCGATAGCTAAGTTAACAACACAGAGATATTTGAAGCAGTTTTACTCACCGCCTGCGGTTCCAACACATGATCGTGACCCTTTTTCGTTGGGACTGCATTATCCTTAAGAAATAAACGATGTGCAAATCCGGCGTCAAACTGGGCCTTGTTTGTAAAACAAGCATCTTCGAAATGCAGGGAACAAACACAAACACTTGCACAACTCCGTTGATGCTCTGTAAAAATAAACTCCATCCACTGGTCCCTTAATGCTGTTTTTTTTTGGTAATCTGTGCAGGGTTGTCTTGCCCTGGCAACCAAAAACACACTTCTTTTGTGACAATTCGGTCTCTCGCCTCTGATCAGTGAACGTCTGTTGTGCTCTCAATGCTCTGCTATACGGGAGCGCGCGCTCTTCCAGCAGACACGCCCTCAGGACCCATATAAGGAAATTCCGCTCCATCTAACGTCACACAGAGCCATACTCGAAAAAAACTTTCCGAAACTTGTGACAAACCTTGTTCCAAAAATACTCCTTCAAACGTACAACTTAATTTTTGAAACCTTGTCCATGTTTAGCATGGGAATCCAACTCTTTAACAGTGTAAAAAACTCAGTATGCATGAGATAGCATTTCACCCCCCCTTTAAGCTTTATAATGGCAGTGAATGCTTATGATTTTGAATCCCCAAAAAAGTGCATCCATTCATCAAAAACAGTGCTCCACATGGCTCCGGAGGTTTTGTGTGAGAAAATCATCAATATTTAAAACTTTATAAACCATAATCTGTAGTCTTCATTAACCCCCGGGGCCATGTGGAGCACTTTTTATGATGGATGGATGCACTTTTTGGGCTTCAAAATTGTCATTATAAAACTTAAGGGAGCCAGGCCTTTTTGTTAATATAGCTATGAATGTATTCATCTGACAGAAGCAAGTCATATACACCTAGGATGGCTTGAGGGTGAGTGAATTGAACTGTAAGAGTAATATTTTTAAGAATAAAATTATAATGCTTCCATTGGATGTTTTTCATTCACTAAAAGAACTTTGTGATTCATTGGATGTGGATTGTAATTTAAGATAGTTAACTGCTCTGTGTATTAGCTAAGCATAGGTGGATTGAATTATGACATCAGTAAGGTTTGTGGTTGGAATAAACACAATCCATACTAAATTGCAAAGTGTACCGATACTAATTACATAAAATTTGCATCTTTCCACGCTTATTATAGTGTGACTGCCTTCCATATCTCTGAATTAAATTGGCTTGGGAGAGCATTTCACATTCTCTGCAACACTTGCAGGTGCTGTTGTGTCTGTTTGTAAAGTTTTGGTGGCTAGACCAGTGTGAATAAAACATGAATAAAACAGTGAAGCTAGAATATTCTCGTCTTGAGATGTTACCTAGTTCTAGTGGTAAACAACCGCAGATATACGTGTGACACTCTTCGACCCAAGTTTTATTTCCTGAAGTGTCGCTGATGTTGTAGACGTACAGAATGAGTCCCTTTAGGGCGTCTGTGGTCTGAGGTCAGACACAGTCACAGAGGATTTGGAGCAGAACCAGACAGCTAGTCCACATGCTAATACTCATGTGGAAAATACAGCCAAAATGGAGCGGTCCTCCCCGAGGCGTTCGCGCTGCTGCAGACAGTGTACGGTTTACAGACCGTTTCTTCTGTTGATGCAACATTTGCACATGATTTTTCTTCTCAAGCTTGTACTGTTGCCTTATCTGTAAATGTCAAATGTGAGGACAGAACGAAAGGCAGGGCAGTAATCTTTTGCAAATTACAGGTGGCGAACATAGTTGTTCCACAATTATGCCCTTTGTGTGTTTTAGTGCGAGCGAGCGGCAGCGAAATTCAATCAAGGTTAGATTGTCAAGCCCTGTCGGTGTGATTGCACATTTTCTGAGCGAACAGCCTAGAACTGATGTAAACCTGAGAAATACAACGCCATAGATTGAGTCTGTCAGCTCATTTGAGCTTCTGGTATTACTGTTTATCTGAAGCACTACTCGTTGAGCCGTTCATTTAGACATCAGTACCCTGTCTAAGTGTTTTTATGTATGTCATTGGTTCTGTTGATCCAAATGTGTGAAATATCAGCTTACTGACTCTTTTGACACATTAATTACAGTACTGCCCTGACTTTTATAGTCTGTTTTTAGCATATGATTGGTTACATTCACCCAGTCCGTGTTGGGGATTGACAGCTGTATTTATTAGTAGGTGTGAGTCTTGGATTGGCTTGTAATAGCTGTAACTATAGCAACCAGTGACTGTAGGAAATGTCTCGAAGCGCTTTGAATTGCATTTTCAAGGATTTAATTTGTATTTCATCCTCGCATGTAATAGGCCAAAAACTTGGGTTTGGTTCAGTTCTGTCTATTGTTTTATTTTGTCTCACACTGCGACTGCACAATACCCCCTTTTACTGACCGTTGTCATTACCTCGTTGAGGTTGACCATGTCAATTTTGTGGTCAAATAGTTTAAAACTCTAACAAACAAGTAGTGGATTATTCAAAGTAAAGTATATTAATATAAAATATAAGTAAAAATAATGGTTTGATGTAGGAGCCGATAACCTCAAGGGAAGCGAAGCGGACCACATATAATGCTGTTGCGCTTTTTGGCGACCCAAGTTCAAGTCCTGGCTCATGGTCCTTTCCCAATCAGACCCTTCCCCTCTCTCCCACTTCATTTCCTGTTAATGTATACTGTCATATCCTAATAAAAGGTCAAAATGCCAAAAATTGACCCTTTTCACAAGACTGTGATGACGCGATTAATTGGAAATTGGCATCATAAATCCTCATAAAAAGTTTTTTAATGCTAAAACTAGTTAACGCTAAAGTGAGGGTGTTTCTAATATGGGAGCGTCGGTAAAATTGACATCGTTCTCTCTTCTGACCGCCGTTTTCAATCTCTCTCTGTTTTTTTCCTTTTCTTAAATTCGTGAAAACACTTTTGTAGTTTTTCTTCTGATAATTTAGCAAATAGAAATGCAAAAAAAAAATGTTGTGGTACTTTTCCATTTGATGCTCTCAAACTTAAACCAACTATGACTATTTCTGTTGCTGAGAAACCCGGAAATGTGAAAAAGGTCCATTAATCTTTATTATTATTATTATTATTATTATTACTATGATACTATTATATATTAGTCATTTTAATAGTGTTGAGATACTAGTATAAGTTTTACAAAGATGTGTTTATATTCTTTCTATTTTCATTAATAACATCCTTTTTGAATTTGTTTTATTTTTTTATTTATTTAGTTTTCATTTTGGTTTTAATTTGAGGTATTTTAGTACATCAAGTGAAGTTGCATTGTGATACAAGTATAGTTTTGGTAAAATGTTTGAATTATTATTTTTTTTTCTTTTTTGTTAATTATATACAGTATTGTTCAAAATAATAGCAGTACAATGTGACTAACCAGAATAATCAAGGTTTTTAGTATATTTTTTATTGCTACGTGGCAAACAAGTTACCAGTAGGTTCAGTAGATTGTCAGAAAACAAACAAGACCCAGCATTCATGATATGCACGCTCTTAAGGCTGTGCAATTGGGCAATTAGTTGAAAGGGGTGTGTTCAAAAAAATAGCAGTGTCTACCTTTGACTGTACAAATTCAAAACTATTTTGTACAAACATTTTTTTTTTCTGAAATTTAGCAATCCTGTGAATCACTAAACTAATATTTAGTTGTATGACCACAGTTTTTTAAAACTGCTTGACATCTGTGTGGCATGGAGTCAACCAACTTGTGGCACCTCTCAGCTGTTATTCCACTCCATGATTCTTTAACAACATTCCACAATTCATTCACATTTCTTGGTTTTGCTTCAGAAAAAGCATTTTTGATATCACCCCACAAGTTCTCAATTGGATTAAGGTCTGGAGATTGGGCTGGCCACTCCATAACATTAATTTTGTTGGTTTGGAACCAAGACTTTGCCCGTTTACTAGTGTGTTTTGGGTCATTGTCTTGTTGAAACAACCATTTCAAGGGCATGTCCTCTTCAGCATAGGGCAACATGACCTCTTCAAGTATTTTAACATATGCAAACTGATCCATGATCCCTGGTATGCGATAAATAGGCCCAACACCATAGTAGGAGAAACATGCCCATATCATGATGCTTGCACCTCCATGCTTCACTGTCTTCACTGTGTACTGTGGCTTGAATTCAGAGTTTGGGGGTCGTCTCACAAACTGCCTGTGGCCCTTGGACCCAAAAAGAACAATTTTACTCTCATCAGTCCACAAAATGTTCCTCCATTTCTCTTTAGGCCAGTTGATGTGTTCTTTGGCAAATTGTAACCTCTTCTGCACATGCCTTTTTTTTAACAGAGGGACTTTGCGGGGGATTCTTGAAAATAGATTAGCTTCACACAGACGTCTTCTAACTGTCACAGTACTTACAGGTAACTCCAGACTGTCTTTGATCATCCTGGAGGTGATCATTGGCTGAGCCTTTGCCATTCTGGTTATTCTTCTATCCATTTTGATGGTTGTCTTCCGTTTTCTTCCACGTCTCTCTGGTTTCTCCATTTTAAGGCATTGGAGATCATTTTAGCTGAACAGCCTATCATTTTTTGCACCTCTTTATAGGTTTTCCCCTCTCTAATCAACTTTTTAATCAAAGTACGCTGTTCTTCTGAACAATGTCTTGAACGACCCATTTTCCTCAGCTTTCAAATGCATGTTCAACAAGTGTTGGCTTCATCCTTAAATAGGGGCCACCTGATTCACACCTGTTTCTTCACAAAATTGATGACCTCAGTGATTGAATGCCACACTGCTATTTTTTTGAACACACCCCTTTCAACTAATTCAACTAATTGCCCAATTGCACAGCCTTAAGAGCGTGCATATCATGAATGCTGGGTCTCATTTGTTTTCTGAGAATCTACTGAACCTACTGGTAACTTGTTTGCCATGTAGCAATAAAAAAATATACGAAAAACCTTGATTATTCTGGTTAGACACATTGTACTGCTATTATTTTGAACAATACTGTATTTTAGTTTTTGTCATTTTCATTAGTATCAGTATTTCATTAGTAGTGTCTATATAGTTTTCATACATTTTTATTTCAGTTTTAATTTTAGTTATTTGAGCTAAAGGTTTTATTTTAATTCAAATAGGACAAATGTTTTTGTAGATTTATTCAATTTATTATAAATACATTTATTCAAGTACATTTTGTTGTTACCTATGGCAAACAAAAGCACAAAGGAAAAACTATTTGAGTTTGAATAGCATTTACACTAATCAATGGGTTGGTGTAGATCTTATATTTATGATTGACAGGAAATAATAATGCATGTTCTGTGCTTATATGTTAAAGATGTGACTGACAGAAGCTAGTTGACTGAAGTTCAGCACAAATCAACCCAGCTTGCTGACAAAATTACAGTTTTAATTCCTCAAAATGGAAGCTTCACTTTGGGCACACAATATAGTTGTCACTCTCTTTCATAACCAAACTGTCTATGAACATACCTGTATTTAACACTTCAAACAGGACCGCCAGCCTGTATTTTGCTGCTGTGTGTAGCCCGATGCTGTGCTTCTCATCTAACCTCACCCAAGCACAAACCCAGCAATCTTTCAAACCGCCCTGTGCAATTACAATTCAAGATGTGTATTTGCCTACGAGAGCAGCTGAAATTAAATCAGTCTTGCTTTTATGTTGAAAAGAAAGAAATCAAGTTATTAATAGCTAAAAATGATGTTTTATTGAGTTTATGCGCTTCTGTTCTGTTTGCTTGGAGCTGTGCGCCTGTTCCATCATCCTGACAGATCCAGTGCGCATGAGGGGCTCAATCTGATGTTGTGTAAAAGGATGATGGATGGACCGTCAGCCGCACAAGGCTCCCGGTGCATCGTCCACCTGCGGTTCTGCCTCGCCGTTTTCATTAGGTCCCCATAGCCGAAAACACAGATCAACATATGCGCTGATCAAAGAGCCCTGAACAGGGTGATGGATCGGTTCGAGTGTGGAAAGAAGCCGCTGGTTTCAGGTTCAGTCCTGCGACTTGTTTTTCATCTTAAGTAATGCGTTTAATTAAAAAATAGGCTAGCGGAGATGGATTACTTAAGCATTATCAGATGTTGTGGCGCAAAAGAATTGATGGGCACCCTGTGAAGGTAAATTCAATTCTAGGTCATTTTGTGTAGAATTTATAATGTCTAGTTAATGTTGAAACCGATTCTGTTGATGGTTATTTTTATTCTGCTCTCTGGCAGCTGCTATCCATCACAGACTTAAAGCTGGAGTGGGTAGTTTTGCACCACAAGCATCACCAAATTGTGAAAATGACATTTTTTTAAACAGGTTTCCTTTCTGGTTGGCCAACATATGGCTCCGCCCCGAAACTGATGCTATTGGTTGAGCTAGTGTTACATTTTTGGGCATCTAGTATTTTATCATATATCAACCGATGAACAGGGAAGGGTTTTAGTTAACTAAAACTAAAACCATTAAAGATTTTACAAAATAAACCTAGAACATATTTTATTTGAAGCTTTCTGTTCAGGCAACATTTCTTATTTTCATTTAGATTAACTTGATGTATTAAAATAACTACCAACTAAGACTAAAAATGAATAAAAATATATAGACATACAAAAAAAAGTAATAAAAACAACACAAATTCAAAAAAAAAAATAGCTAAAATAACTAAAACTATAATAGCATCTCAGTGTTACTATAATAACATTGGTACATGGTTATGATAGTTTGGATTTTTGTAAATGTGTTTTTTTTTATTTCCATATTATTCTCATTTAGCTAATTTAATTCTAGTTAGTTTTCACTAAGTTTAAACTGTATCATTTAAACATGTTTTATGGTAAATGCCTTAGTGTGGGCAAAAATTCAGTTTTAAAATAATAATAATAATATGTTTTATATTATATAGATCTTAAAATAAAATATGTTCTAGGTTTATTTTGTAAAATCTTTAATGGTTTTAGTTTTAGTTAACTAAAACCCTTCCCTGTTTATCGGTTGATATATGATAAAATACTAGATGCCCAAAAATGTAACACTAGCTCAACCAATAGCATAAGTTTCGGGGCGGCCATATGTTCACCAACCAGAAAGGAAACCTGTTTGAAAAGTCATTTTCACAATTTGGTGTGTGTGTGTGTGTGTGTGTGTGTGTTGTTTTAATTTTAACATTATGACACCATATTTCAGCAATTTAATGAGTTTTAACCATTATAACACTGCATATTAATTCCTTGCTTAGTTGTTTTTGCGTATGAAAGGGATTGTACCCTAAAATAAAAATATAAACAGAACAAAGAAAATCATACAGGTTTGGAGTGCATGAGGTTGAAAAAATTATGACAAACCCTTAAATCATTTTGGGGTGAATGATCTCTTTAAGCTTGAATAAAACAACATATTTTATTATTGGAAAAAACCCCACATTTTTTAAGTATATGTGGCCTTTTTTGTTGTTTTATTTTGCTGTTTTTTTAGGCTTGAGTTGCTCTCTAAACTTTTGCCCCTCGAGCCTCTGTGCTTTAATGGCCAGAGATGAATGGAACCTGTCCAGTGTAACAAACCAGAAATGCATACCAACTAGGCACCTAGGTACACACACACACACACACAAATAGATATTGTCAATTTACTCTGGACAGTGGCTGTGGGCACCATCTGCGAACGACGGCTCTCCATGCTTGTCTGATCACAGGAAGACATTTTGTCACTTGAATGCTTTGTCACAAACCGAAGGAAATGTGACTTTTTCTAACCATTATATGCACACTCATGCTGGGCCGTCTCGTACACTCAAAACGGAAACTCAGAAGCCATCAGGACTGATGCGCATCAGCTGGCTTCACAGGCCATCTCATTATCTGTCACAACACAGCCCAACCTGGAGCTCTCCTCACAACTTTTTGCTCTGTAGCATTGAAGGACTTATGACTGCTCCAGGGAGACATTTTTCTGTCTCTTTCTGCAAAGGCTGGACATAACAAAGAACAGAGGATTTTATTTCCACTTTTAAAATCAGAGTCTAGTATGTTAACATACTTCCACTGCCCAACCAGCACATAGCAGCTAAGCCATAAAAACTAATCAATGATTAATTGTAGAACGGTCAAGTCTGGAAAATTAATTTCCTGTTATATACACGATACTACCATTTAAAAGTTTGAGGTTAGATAAAGGGATTATATTATGCTCATCAAGGATGCATCTGCATAATAAAACATTAATATTGTGAAATATTATTAAAATGTTTTATTAAAATGTATTTTGTTACCAATAATTTATTCATGTCATGCAAAGCTGAATTTTCAGCATGTCACATGATCCTTCAGAAATCATGTTGATTTGCTGCTCAAGAAAAACTAGAAAAACTCACCTTTTCTTCTTAATATTTTTGTGCAAAACATGATGCACTACTATTCAAATGTTAAATTATATTAATGTTTAAACACTCACATTTCATGAAACCAATAGTGACAGTATAAACATTTATAATGTTACACATACGTCTATTCCAAATAAATGCTTCTCTTTTGAACTTATAAATAAATAAATTCTGAGAAACAGTACAATGCACAAAAATATTAGGCAGGAAAAAAAAACATGATTAATAATTAAACACCATTAATAATTGAGCAGCGAATCTACATATTAAAATGATTTCTGAAGGAACATGACACTGAAAATTAGAGTAATGATGCTGAAAATTCAGCTTTGCGTCATTAAATTAGAAAATAGTCATTTTAAATTGTAAAAAAATATAGCAATATTACAGTTTTTACTGTGTTTTTGGTTAAATGCATTCTTGATGAGTTTAGGAGCAGCATTTTATCTTATCAAGATGATATATTTACATTTAGTCATTAAGCAGATGCTTTTATGCAAAGTGGCTTACAAATGAAGACAATAGAAGCAATCAAAATCAGTTAGCCTAACACAGTACGCAAGTTTTTCTAATATAATAAATAAAAAGAAAACAGGTAGAACAGAAAAAAGAATAGGGAATGCTATTAGAGGGACATATGTTCTAATAAATGAAAATAAACCAAGTAGTTAGGATAGAAATAGAATAGAGAGTGCAAGTGTTAGAGGGTCAAATACAGATGGAAGAGATGTGTTTAGCTGCTCGGATTGAGCTGTGCAGGTCATTCCACCAGGAGGGAACAGTTAATGTAAAAGTCTGTGAAAGTGATTTTGTGCCTCTTTGAGATACACAATGAAGTGACGTTCAATTGCAGAATTTAAGCTTATAGAGGCACATAAGTCTGAAGCAGTGACATTAGGTAAAGGGATGCCTCAATGCCTTGAATTTTATGTGAGTAGTTATTGGTTACCAGTGCAAATTGATAAACAGAGGTGTGACATGTAATATTTTCAGCTCATTAAAGATTAATCTTGCAGCCACAATCTGGATTAGTTGTAGAGGTTTGATAGAACGTGCTGGAAGACCTGCCAAGAGAGCATCGCAATAGTCCAGCCTGGACAGAACAAGAGCTTGAACAAGGAGTTGGAAGAAAGGACATAATCTTCCAAATGTTGTATTAATATTAGATTCTAATCACATATAGCCAAATTACATAGCCAAATGTATAGGTTATGTTGACTGCAGATATTTTTAAGGCTATAGTTCCCATTAGAACAGTTATATATATATATATATATATATATATATATATATATATATATATATATATATATATATATATATATATATATATATATATAGTTGTTTTTCGTCTTTAGGGTTGAGGACTCGTGTTGTAAAATTGTCCTTTGCTGCAAATTGTGGGTGAAAGGAATGGACCGTTTATGAAAATGATAATATAAACAATATTCAGGAAGAAATAATGTGAATATCTAGCAATAGAGAAGGGATTGAAAAGGGAAAGGCAGAAATGTATCGCATTCAAACAGAATGGATTTAATTTAAGAAAGGCAAAGGCTGTCTCTGACCCGAATGTGGCCATGCTTTTCACATCCAATTATTTCCTCTGCCATGACGAGCAGAAATCATTTTTTTTAGAAGGGGAACATAATGGTGGGTGAAATGACAGGTTGAGTGAATGCATCTCTCTCTCTGCGGCTGTTTTCAGTTGCTCTCCACCAGCTCTTTGGAATAGAACAATGAAAGTGTAAGGAGCCGACTTGCCATCTGTAGTATGTCTGGTAAATTATGACACTTCATTACAGCTTCCTCTTCCTCTATCTCTCTTTCCTTCTCTATTTCTCTTTCTGGCTTTCTCTGTTCTTTTCCTCACTAACTACATCTCTGTCTCTCTGGTTTTACTCATTCTGTGTCTCGCTGTCTCTGTCTCTCCCTGAAATCTGTCCTCAGCACTGTGTTGCTTGCTGTGGAAGAGTAAATCGGGACACCTCAAGACTCAGAAGTCAGCTCAACACCTATTTCCACACGGTCGTTAATATGTTTCGTACAGTTCAATGTCAGTTATTAGTTCGTTAGTTGGTTACTAGCCTAACACATAAGAGTCCACCCACTAGTCTCTATGATACCCTGGTTTTGGGCCCAATGTAATCATCCACCGGGTCCAACAATTCTGTTCTTGCCATAGAAATTAAATTGTTTTTGTTTTGTTTTAATAATAATTTAGTTTTAGCATATTATATTTACATTATTTTATACATGTTCTACATGTATTGCATAATTGTTTAGAATTCGGCTCAACAGTTCTATTCTAGCCATGAAAAATAATGAACTTTTGTTTTAATATTAATTTAGTTTTAGCATATTAAATATACATTATTTTGTACACTTTTTTTATATACAATGTATAATTGTTTATAATTCGGTCCAAGCATGATATTCTTGCCATAATTTTTTTATTTATTGTAGTTTTAATATGAATTAGTTTTTTAAGAATAAATTTACATACATACATTTTTTTTCATGTATTGTTTAATTGTTTAGAATTTGTTCCAACAGTTCTATTCTTGCCATGAAAAAAATAATTTATTTTAGCCTTAATATATATTTTTACATTAAATTTACATTATACATGTTGTAATGTATAAAACATTTAAAACATAAAAAAACATTTTATCCATGTTTGAAGTGTACAATTGTTTATAAATGTATTATTCTCACTATTTTTAATATAGTGTTTCATTTCTTGCTTAAATATTTGTTTTTATATATTTAATATAATATATTTACATTTTTACACTTAATATACATTATTTTAAATAATAATTAAATTGAAAATAAATTATACATAATTATTTATTATAAAGATATATTCATGTCATTATTTTAAAATATAATTAATTCATATTATTTACATTTATAAATGTATAATATAAATTACACTTATTATTTTATTATATATAGACTGAAATATTAATTCAGCAAAGGACGACTTGGATCAGTGTCAAAGCAATTCCTGCATTTACATGCAATCATGTTAGTGCTTCAGTCTAAGCTGCTTTTGATATTGAGACTCCTAGCATAAGCCAGAGAGAGAGAAAAATGCGGAGGAACATCTGTCCCCTCAAATATGAAAGAATAATAAAGTTATTTTGTGCACGTCTCGCCCCCGGTCAGCAGAATCTCTCATTGGTGTGTTGTTGCACACTGCTATCATTGCAAATCCCTGCTCAGCAAAACTAACAGTAAACAAAAAAATGCGGTGGGGGTGAACTAGGGGTTTGCCTGCACTGAATTATTTAAGGTCTTACCTTGACGATTCTGCACGCCATCTGCTTGATGTATAATTCAAGAGACATGCTTAGGGTGGGACGTCTTAAATGAGGCACACTGCATTGAATGGTCACAGTGTTGTGGGTCCAAACATTAGGTAGCCTGAACCCTTTGATATGAGAGATATCTGCTTTTAAAAGCTTCACTCTTTGATATATATTTCAGTATCTGTACCGCAAATTCCAGTTACACTTGCTGTTTCATTTACGGATGGGAAGGTCCAATGTACATGGCTTCTTTCGGCACACTCAGAGACTTGACGTGTCTTTCTAAATCCCCAAAGCACGGAGTCTGACATGAAAAGCAGGCCAGGGCAGGAACAGCAAGCCAGGTTCTCCTCCAATAGGCTCAGCAGGAACAGGCAAGATTTTTTTCCCCTCCATCTGTAGCTACTGAAGTGCAAGCGTGTGTCATCTGCCTTTCAATCACACACTGTATAGCAGCAAAATCCATCTGGGGAAAATAGAGACTGTTGGAATTATTAGTGGCAGATTGCTGAATCTAGATCAGTGCTGTTTTGCTATCTTCTGACTATCATTTCTTATGATAAGCAGATTTCTGATCTGAGATCAGTGTTTAGACTAAAAATGCAGGCCTTGGTTTGAGAGTCAGCTTGACTCATGGTGGCTAAAAGTAGAGCTTTTAGCCAGTTTTTGTCACATAACCAAGATCGAATGGTTATCTCTTTGAAGGAGTAAGATTGCGTTTCATTTCGATCTGCTGTTGCGGTGGACTGTGAACTGAAACTACTCGATGGGAAGCTGAAGTGAAGGTTGTTGTACTGTAAAACGATTCATTCCAAAGCTGTTTAAATGAATCGATTGATATTAAAACAGTACAACTTTTTTCAGTAGAACACTAGAGGAGATATTTGGTAGAATGTCAGAGATGCTGTATACAAGTGGATTGGAAATTACACTAACATGCTTTAACGCCAGAAACTACTATATTTCAAGTGAAAAGTGAGGTTTGGCCAGCTATCCAGTGCTTTGTGAATGTCCGAATACCTCAAGCGTGTGACGGAAATGTTATGCCCATCACCATACTGTGATGCATGCCCCAGTCAGAACACTGGAGCGACCAGACAAAGCCAATAAAAACCATTACAAGCAAGCCATTTGTTGCATCCAGTGGCAACATAATTACTGATTATAATGACTTAGACTGTTTTTTTACGTATTGTGTTGCATTGCGTATCGCGCCATTTAAACATAAAACCATGTCTGCATTTTGATCGGAGTAAAGACGAACAACAAACGCTATTCCACACTGCTCTAAACTCACATTTAATCATCTGTGGCAAATCCTTTACATATGTAAACATACTTACAGACTGTCAGTCAGAACAGCCAACATTGTAGTCTACTCTTCCAGGATCAGGAAACAGTCCTGCACACATCTGAATATTTTAACAGCTTGTAACGCTCCAAAGAGAAAGGAAACCTTGAAATTGCATCATATGGCCCGTTTAATAAATTATTATAGTCTATTATATAATGTAATGTTCCTTTCTTTTGTTACTCACATCATAATAATAGCCCAGCACTCTAGCGTAAAGGATTTGTTCTCTGACGTGACTGATAGTGGTGCATTTAAATGTTTTGAGTTGAGAGTAATTGAGAGCTGAATGACTTACCCAGTCTGTTTGGCAAAGAATAGCATTTGCTTTCTTTAGCTTCACTGAATTTGTGAATTAGCAGTAGTAGCTCATCCTTGAAGACAGTCCTTGCATTCCACTTGTCTCTTTTGGTGTGTGTGCTTGCGAATACATTTTCGCTTGTCTCATTTTTGTGTTTCTACTAAAGCTATTTAGTCTCAGTTACATCTTTTAAGGTTCAATTTTCATGGTGGCTGTAAAAGTGCATTGCTCCATACTCCCTATAGAAACACTTGGAGAACTCGCACCATTAGGGATTCCCAAAATTCATAGTCGTGATTGACTTTGATGGAACGTGTTTACAAAACAGTCCCTCCTAGCTGAGTTGATGACTTGCATTCACAGAGATAAGTGTTTTTACTGAATCCACAGCGAGTTGAGTAAGACATCTCGCAGAAATGCTCATATTTTACAAAACTGTATAATATCTAGTAAAAATTGTTTGTTCTATGCTAATAAATGATTGAATAGTGTGAGTTATAGTCTAATAATATAGGTTTATAGAGATGTTGTGAGCAGTGCAGGCTGGGTAGTAACTGTTTACATGTAATCCGAATTACATAATCAGATTCCAAAAAGTTAATTACTTGTAATTAGATTATATTAAATTTCAAAATACTTGTAATCAGACTATATCATTACATATCATTCACACAAGAAGCCTTGATGCACTTCATTAATAACAGCAAATTAAATGTGTTTTCTTTCTCTTGTATTTTCATATCAGTATGGTAGATACTAATTAAGTATCCTAATTAAGTCAATGTGTGATTCAAGTTGGGTCAAAAGTAATCTATAAGTAGTTTGATTATATTACCTAAATGTAATACAGTGGATTACATTACTAACTAAATTTTTTGTCATGTAATCTGGAATCTGTAATGAACACAAGTTGTGAGCTGTGACGAGAGTTTATAATCTGTTGAAGATATCGGGAGCTATACTGTAGAATATAGAGCATGGCATGAGTAGGGCTGGGCGATATATCTAACGATATGATCATGCACATCTAATCAGTAAATCTAATCATCTGCTTCCGTGGTTACCGCTAAATCACCATCACCTGCTTATAATTGTAGTGGAATTTAATAGGCAGAGCCGTAGATCCGTGACAAGCTACGCAATATCGCGTTCATTATCCCAGATGAATCGCCTTCGATAATGAACGCGATATTGCGTAGCTTGTCAGAGATCTATGGCTCTGTCTATTAAATGCTGCTCCATTTAAAAGCAGGTGATGGCGATTTAGCGGTAATCACGGAACCAGATTTACTGAATAGATGTGCATGATCATATCGTTAGATATATCGCCCAGTCCTATGCATGAGCGAGGCTTATATGCAAATGTAATGTGATGTAAGATACATCAGTTAGCATAAGCTAAGCTAATTCCTTACAAAATTTAACCATGGTTTTACGATAGGAAAAGTGTAGTAACTATGTATTGATTACCATTTGTATAAACAAATAAACAAAGTCTTACCACAAATACCATGGTTAAACTATGGTTAGCAAACCATGGTTATTTTCTTAAGGGATGAGTCAGTGAAGTGGTTGACTACATGCTAACAGACTAACGTCAATATCATGAGAGACTAATATGAACAGAGAATATAGCATGAGCTAGGCTAATGTGCGGATGAATCTGGTGCATGCAATAAGCTAATAGGAGCTAATAAGATAAATGTTAAGAAAAATATAAAAAGCCAGGCTAATGATTTACTGCACGTTTTGTAAGCTATAGGCTAATGAAATAATGAATACAGGTTAGTGACAATAGCATGAGTTAGGCTAATAATGAAGATAGTACACTTACGCAAAGCAATGAACTATGTGTCTTAGTCATGTTTTCATTAAAAACAGCTATTGTTTTTCCAAAAAAGAATGAATTTTTTGTGATTGTATCTTGGGCAGCACAGAAATCACACAATAGAAATGTGAGGTATCAGCTAATAGCAAGCCAGTGAATATTGTAGGACGTGTCTAAACCATGTTTTCATAATAACACAGCTTTTGTTTCTCCGAAAAGGGCATGCTTCTGCATCTTTTAACGACTTTGTCAAGATTTTCAAGGCGGTGTCCATGGGCTTCCATTACAGGCTTGTGAAGCAGCTATGCTGACATTTGAAATCACACAATAGACCCTGTCATCAATATAAATATCGAAGGCGAATGGCACGAGTGACTCATTTGCACGCATTATCAGATCCTGGCACCATGGGATTGGCGGGAAAAGGTCTATCTCTGCTTATTGAAGTCAACAAACCTACATTGGGAGGACTGGGATGAGTAAGCACAAAGGTTCAAGTGTCATACGTGTCTCTCCCAATAGGTCAGATGCGAGCAAGCTTGCGCACCCGGCGGAAACATTGACCTTTTCGATAAGTGGTTCACCGGTAGTTATTTATTTATTTAATGCAGCTGTATCAAGCCAGCAGGGGAAAAGGCCACATTCATACTCCATTTCAGCCGAGTTCTTGTCAGTCCCATAATTGCCACAGCTCGTCATCGAATGGAGCTTCTAAACATAGCAGTAGTAGGCTCTGGAAACTGGCTACCGTTGAGTTTTGCGAAACACTCCTCCAGGCTTTTTAAGTAATTTTAAATGCGTATTTGTGTCAAAACATCTAATGTTTGTACAATCTATTTTTGAGTTTTTTTTTTTTTTTTTTCATGTATGCCCCCTTTTTACCCCAGCGCCTCTTGTACTAACACCATGTCCAGCAAGGTCCATCGGTAATTCAGTACATTCCCTTCCAGGCCGTTCTCTCGAAACCTCATTTTAACTTGACCCTTCATTGTGTTTTGCCCCAGGCAACTCAGGCACAGGGATTAAAAATAGAGACCTCAGCAGGGACGGAGTTGACACGGTTCTTGTTGGTGAGAGGAGTGGAGCGGCGGAGAACTGAATCCCGCTGGGGGTTTTTATCACTGGGGAAGGTCCGATTACCCCCTCCCTTCTCTCAATACTCTTTTTCTTATTTCTCTCTCTCTCTCTCGCTCGTTGTAAATCTCGGTGCCAAGTGAGGAGAACAATATTTTCCCCATTATTTCTCAGCACTACAGAGAGATGATGTGGGTATTGATATAGACTCATAAATTTACAGAGGCGACAGATTTACGCCGAAGGCTGGCAGCCCACCTCTCGTTCAGGAACATGTTCGGCTTTGATTGGTTGGGAATGGATTCTTGGCTATCCAATTCAGCTTAGGTCAGGCAGGTCTAAATCACAGGACTATATCACTGGTTTTTATAGAGACGGCAGTTTGGTACATACAGTAAGCTCAATACTATAGACATCCTGCTGCATAATCCCTGCTTCAGTTTATTTATGCGTTTATTTATTCATTTAAACATTTTTCTGTATTGCTTACTACCTTTTCTACTTTTTCTACTAAATTGTCTTTTTTTATGTATTTATTTAAATTTCCTTTTGTATTCATGTTGTTTTCGTATGATTGTGAAAGACTTTTATACTAGTTTCAATAAAAATTTCAGTTTAATGACTCGGAAATATCATGTGAGTGTCTTAATTATTATCTTAAAGGCATTTGACGTGTATTTAAGAGGATGTTTTAACGAATAAGACGAATTATTAGTTGATAAATATAGTAAGTAATAGGAGTCCGGGTGTTTTTTAATTGTTATAAAATAAAAAATAAAAAAGAATAATAATAGAAACTATTTTATTTTCAATCATTTTTCTTTTGTTTATGATATTAATACAATTGTCTTTCTCTGATATTTTACTTTATTCTCTACCGATATGTATAATTATGTTAATTATCACAAATTAACATGCTAATGATAGAACATTATCCAAGAAATTGTATGTATGAATTGCATTTGTTTAATTAATAGATGTGCATCACATTCAAGCACTGTGGCAGTGAGCATGCAACACATGCAACACTCAGAGTAATAATACAGAAATGCACTCTTTTGTTGCCTTTTGTTTTTGTACACCAAGCTTTTAGAAGAGATCTGTTCCAGGAGATGTGGCCTTAGTGTTTCCTCCACGATTGGTTAACTTCTTATTTATGCCCCCAATGACCTCAGCATCCTTACTATAGGCCTATTTGTTCCTTTTCCTTTTACAAAATGTTCCCTTCTGAGTGGGTTCCTGGAGGAAAACGCATTGCATCTGTCTCTTCTGTTCTCTCTCAAACTTTATCTCCATTCTCTGTTTGTGAATGCAGCATTGTTGGTGTTATCTAAAGGTCTTACTTGTGGCTTTCCATGACAGGAACATATTATAGAGTTGAGGGCAGGGTTCAGGCACCAGTGGATCTTATGAGAATGTTCAAGTGTGCCCAGATAATTTTCTCTGCTCGCTCTGCGCACCAAGGAGACCACTTTTCTCGCTTTAGGTGGGGCTTTTTGGATCCTGTCACCTCGTAAAACTTTATTTATCTAAGTTTGCTGCAGGCTTCCTGCTCAAACTGATGTTTAGAGTGACTTGGGGAAAGGGATCCGAGCAATATGAGTTAATGAGTCCTTCAGTTCTACTACCGTCTCTACAAGATTTGATCGTCTTTATTCGGTTTTTGGTCAGAGAGTGGAACTCTACGTCTGTTTTAAACGTTTTAGTGCTTTGGACATGTGAAATGTTCAATTTCTGTTTCTTTTTGAATGTTTATTTAACTGTCGAGGTCAACACGGTAACCTTTGTTCCGGGCTTGTTGAGTGGGTTTTTAGCTACTGATGCTCACCCTCCACAGAAATCGGGCCGTTTCTCAAAAGAGTAACATGTCTCAGAATATCTTAACCTTTCCATCTAAGCCTTCAAATGTCACTGTTCTCTTTCCTCCATCTGAAGACAAATTGACATTTTCTATTTGCTATAGAATTGGATTGATCCCAAAGGTTCCTGTCAAAAAGAATAAATTGGTCATTCTTCCAAAGAAAGCTGTTTGGCGTTTTGTAGTTAAGCATTATGCTTTGATGATTTTTTGTATAGATCAAACCTCGTTGTAGCCTATATATTATGCTCTTATATTTTTATTTTTTTTATTTTAGTTTTGAAACTGTGTTATTGTATTCAAATTAAGCACAGTCCACTGCTGCACATGTGCCACAATATCGATACAGGGTAAGCTGTATCAATAACAATACCTTTAAATCTCTGTGACAATGGTCGTATCGATGTATCGAACACAGCACTGGATTCTGTTGTAAGGGAACCAGGTCAATTTAGCTAATCATTTAAGATTTTAAAGGGAAACTGAACAAAATCATTGTTTTACGGCTGATCACTAAGATGGCCAGCGATTGATTGAACGAGCCGTTTAACATCAACTCTGCAATTGATATTAATATCTAAAGTATAGTGAAAACACTATTAATTAGCACAGTATCAAGATCGGCAGTTAAAGACATTAACTTGTAAGCACAGAACACAAGATACTTCTCTTTTCAATATGAATAAGGCTTTCTTAGATAAATCTAAGACATAAACTAATCTAGCACATAGACGCACACATTCACAAATTCACACAAGTTGCAGTAAGATAGAAAGTTAGGAAAGAATGAGTTTAAGAGAATAAAAATGTGAAATCCCAAGTTTACAGCAATACGTGAAATTGCATAGACATGAACAGCCATCAATCACTTAATTAACCCTCGCCTTGAGTTCCTCAATGAGGTTAAAATTATATTAGATCCAATTCAGCTTAGTCTGGAGGTACATTACTTGCGTTGCCTGTGTAAAGGGGGTTCCCTTTGTTGTAATTGAAAGGGGCTTTCCAAAAAAGAAGTTCAGTAGTCGTTGAAGTGACGTCTTGGGAAGCCCGTGGTTGGGAAGACACGGAGTTGTGGGCTGGTTGAAGTTTTAGGTGCACACTCGAGGTCAGACTCTGAGACACAGCATTACAAAATTTAACCCAGAACACGAAACTGTTTAGCTTTGTTAACTAGATGTTAGGGCTGTGCAAAAAAACAAATGCGATTTTCATGCGCATCTCGTCAGTAAAAACACTCCTGTGATTATAAGAACATCTCCAGCACTTGCTCCTGCCCACATGCTTCTCAAAACTAGTCCAATCGCGTTTCCCGGAGGTCAGCCTGCGCTCAGCTGCTGTCGAATCACAACACAGGAACCGCTGGCCCAATCAGAACTCGTTACGAATTTATGAAGGAGGGACTCTAACAAGGAAGTCATCAGCCTGTTTTTATGACAATGAAAACAATGGTATACAGATGGGTGAATAGTGTGAAAAATACTGTTTTTTTTTTACACATGAAACATGAACACATTATATTGCACACTGTAAACACAATCAAAGGTTCAAAAAGCACGAAAAATGGGACCTTTAATTCCCTACCACAGTGATATGTTTAAATGGTAAACAAATATTCCTCCCAGCACCTTTTGCCACAAGGATTCTGTCAATAAATATCAATTTAAGATGAATTATCCCGGATCCTTATTATTTAATGATCTACAACAGTGATACGTTTAAACTGTAAAATTGATTCCTCCCAGCACAGCTCTGTGTGCTCTCTCTCTCTCTCTCTCTCTCTCTCTCTCTCTCTCTCTCTCTCCCCCTCTTCAGTCACGTCCCACCAGCTGTATTATCCCATTCTTTTAGGTCAGTAATCATTTAAGCCAGATTAGGACAAGGTCTTTCCTCTTTGTGCTCAACAGAAATCATTCATGATGTGCACAGCGTTGTTGTTGTCTGTGAGATTAATATGCAGCATATATAATGTTCAACTAATGGAAGTTTGTGCCATGTATTGTTTGCATGTTGTTGGTGACTTATTATTGCACTATTATTTGGCTGCCATATTCTATTTTATTGTGTTGGAAATGTGTAGGATTGACATTACAGAATTTGTGCATACATCGCATTGTTGTCACACTATGCCATTGATGACTGTAATTTGCATGCAGTGTCCAAATTCTAGACTATTTATTTTACATTTGTTACCCAAATACCCATTGGCACATAGGCAAGACTGTAATTATATCCTGTTATTTTAATGGGACTTCCAATTCTTGACATGGTAGCAGAGTGTTTTTGACTGGTTATCAGCAGTGTTATTGTAATACCTTGCTCTGAATTTAACTGAATTACAACTGTTGTCTTTTACGAAGATGTTCTTGAACCCTGTGTGAAGCTCACAATCAGTTACCTCATTCATGAAACCTGTACTGTTCTTAGGTAAATTGGTAGATTGTTACACGAGTTGTGCAGCAAGAACTTATTCATGAACAATTTACACAACAACTGACTGTCATATGAAAACAACAAGTCATGTTAAAATCTACTTATGAATTTACAGGGAATTGATTGTTGCATTTTAAGCTAAAGATTTACGAAAATTTACGAACCACATTTTATGTTGACGTAAGAATGGATTTACAAACATTTGAAAATCTATCTTCATATTATGAGTTTACATTAGAATGCATTAATGAACATGCAAAAAATTTTGCTGTATGAGTGTCACATTTTATGTTAGAATGGTTTTACGAACAATTTACATGAAAATCGCTCGTTATTTGAATGTCGCTTTACATACGAATGGATTTACAAACAATATACATGAAGATTTCTCAGCATATGAATGAGTTTATAATACAAGGCATTTATGAACGTATGCAAAAATTGTTTGCCATATGAATGTCACATTATATGGTAGAATTGCTTTATGAACAATTTACATGAAAATTGCTTGTTATATGTATCGGTTTACGTAAGAATGGAATTAAGAATCATATACATGAAAATTTCTCATATGACTTTACGTTACAGTGTACTTAATTTATATACATAGTTTGACATGAGTGTCACATTTTATACGAAAATGGCTTTACAAACAAAATTGCTGTTGATATGAATTCTATGGTTTAGGTGACAATGGATTTGCAAGAAAGATACATGAAAATTGCTTATTATATCATTGTGTTTTATTATAATGTCATTTATATGAGAATTTATGTAAGAATTAATAATTTAAACAAATTTAATTTCATGAAAGAGGTGCACAATGTGGATTCCGTATAGGTCTACTTATTATGGTTAGAGAAGCATCTTCATTGGTTTACCCATCCTTCATTGGAAATAATGTATGAAATTGGAATTTCAGAAATTCAGAAATTCAAAAATTCCTTTTTTGAAACATGCCTCACTGATTTTGCTCACTCAGGCTTAATGTAAAACTGGAAGATCGCTTTCAGGTTTGGTAGCGTGGAAAGCGTAATTACATCTCCCCAGGCCCAGATGGCAAGAGTTAGGTCTTAATTGCATGTGTAGAAACAGGACGTGCAAGTTTTCTTACCCACAAACATCATCTATGACCAGTCATTTTCCCACATTATCATTGACCTCCTCAACTGCTTCTTTATAATTTGGATGTTTTGTCAAAAAAAAACAAAAACAACTGAAATTAAACTGTTTTAAAAATTGGTTCTACATACCAGTTATCAGACATGTTTAAGATTCGTCTTAACAACATAAGACAATCGCTAGTCTATGCTGAAAGTGAGCAGCTTGCAGTAGAAGCAAGAGCTTTAGAGGCATGTTTCATACATAGGCTATTAATAAATTTTGACATTTTAGAGGCAGTTAAAAAGTGACGTGACATGTTGCCATGTATGGTGACCCATTCTCAGAATTAGTGCTCTGCATTTATCCCATCCAAAGTGCACACACACACACTGTGAACACACACCCGTAGCAGTGGGCAGCCTATTTTTGCTGCAGCACCCAAGGAGCATGTTGGGGATTCGTTGCCTTGCTCAAGAGCACCTCAGTCGTGGTATTAAGGTGGAGAGGCTTTACATCCCCCCCACCTACATACTCAACCTGCAACCTTTGGGTTATGAATCCGACTCTCTAACCATTATGACTTCCCTTTTAAAATAGGAGAGGAAAGCAAGCTTTAGTTAAATCCGTTCATCTCCTGTCTGGTTGCATCTCACAAATGTTTCAAATCAAGGCTGGTTCTGTTGATTTCAGTGCATGTCAGTTGTTGTTTATGCATGCATACGAACTACGTGTGGGGCGACCTTGACTGTAGCACAAAGTTTTCCCGCCGTCGTCCCGCGGGACTCATCTGAACACGCGCTGCTTGTCATTCACACGGCTTCTCGGTGGCACATCGATTCAGTGGGGAGCTCAACGTGCAACCCAGCCACGCGGTCCCTGACAGTATTGATTGAATATAAAAGATATAATTTCTGTTCACAGTCCGCAGAGTATTGTAGGGTTTGTAAATGCTAGTTATCTGTTGGTAGGAAAAGAGTATTTCTTTTTCTTGTATTCTGCCAAAGGAACAACAGAGGGGAAAGATGATGCCATTTGGACAGAGAGTGTGTGTGCTTCAGAACACATCTGCTCAGTGTATTACTCAGTGTCAGGCCTGTAGATGTGAGCTGATTTCAGAATGCTGCCCTCAAGCTTTAAGTCTCACATAACCAACACAGAGAGGAAAATAAACAATACTTACATAAAGACTATTATTTTTCGGTGAGTGTCCTGAAACACATGTTTCAAAATCATGGATTTAGGAACCAAGCGCTCTTAACTGAAAAAGTGTATCCGAGTGCTCTTAACTGAAGAATTGCCATTTTCATTGAGATAATAATTGTTTTCTCTGGATTGAGTCATGAAATGTGTTTTGTGGGCCAACAGAAGATTGTAAGCATGAGGCCATATTTGAATGTTAGTTTTTTTTTTTTTTTTTTTTTTTTTGCCACATATTGTTCGCTTAGTGGTTCGAGGTTTTTGCTTATTGGTCCAAAAATAGGGAAAATAAGACATTTACTGTTGTTGTTAATTATAATAATAAATTATATAAATAACTATACAGGTGACCAGCATCATATAATTAGAATGTCATCAAAAGGTTTATTTATTTTTACTAATTCCATTCAAAAAGTTAAACTTGTATATTATGTATATTCCTTACACACACAGACTTATACATTTAAAATGTTTATTTCTATTAATTTTGATGATTATAACTGACAACTAAGGAAAATCCCAAATTCAGTATCTCAGAAAATTTGAATATTGTGAAAAGGTTCAATATTGAAGACACCTGGTGCCACACTCTAATCAGCTAATTAACTCAAAACACTGCAAAGGCCTTTAAATGGTCTCTCATTCTAGTTCTGTAGGATACACAATCATGGGGAAGACTGCTGACTTGACAGTTGTCAAAAGGACGACCATTGACACCTTGCACAAGGAGGGCAAGACACAAAATGTCATTGCAAAAGAAGCTGGCTGTTTACAGAGCTCTGTGTCCAAGCACATTAATAGAGAGGGGAAGGGAAGGAAAACATGTGTTAGAAAAAAAGTGTACAAGCAATAGCGATAACCGCACCCTGGAGAGGATTGTGAAACCAAACCCATTCAAAAATGTGGGGGAGATTCACAAAGAGTGGACTGCAGCTGGAGTCAGTGCTTCAAGAACCACTACGCACAGACGTATGCATGACATGGGTTTCAGCTGTCGCATTCATTGTCAAATTTTCCTTAGTTGTCAGTTACTGTATAATAATCAAAATTAAAAGAAATAAACATTTGAAATATATCTGTCTGTGTGGAATGAATTAAAATAACATACAAGTTTCACTTTTTGAATGGAATTAGTGAAATAAATAAACTTTTTGATGATGTTCTGATTATATGACCAGCACCGCTATATTTACTGTGGATATTATGTTTTATTGTTGTCTAATACTAATAATAATTAACTAATTGTGTCCAAAAAAAAAAAAAAACTTTTTTTGCATATACATTTTTAGATGTTTAAACAACAAAATAGTATTCACTGGTCATAAAAAGACAAAAATTAGGTCTAACTTAAAGGAATAGTTTCTTGTAATATTTACCATAATAACTGAAACGATGAAAAAACACTTTTAACACTCTGAATGATTGTTTGCACGACTCTTTTTCAGACTTGGAGAAAGACCACCCTAAGAATGAAGCAGGCGTGGTGTGGAGAGTGACAGGCGGGCTGTTCAACCTCACCAGAGGAGCGGTGGGTGCCACCCTTGGGGGAGTGGCCTGGGTAGGCAGCAAGAGCTTTGAGCTGACCAAGACGGCAGTGACGAGCGTTCCCGCCGCTGGAGTGGGATTGGTCAAAGGCGGCGTCTCCGTGGTAACGGGAGGGGTTGGGGCAGTGGGGTCTGCAGTAGCTGGTAAAGTTACACCAAAGAAAAAAGACAAGTCGGATTAGACTGCCTCACTCGCTTCCACCCTTTGTTCGATTCGGTGTGTCTTTCTGGATTGCTCTCACTTTCAAGAGGGTTGAAGCAGGTGGAAACTTTATTCAGCCCATGGGAAAATTACTGTCTTGCGTTTACCAAATACAACCCTACTTTAAGTTAATGTAAAGAACTGCAACACGTTATATAAACACACTTTGACCGCTACTGCAGAGGTACATGAGATAATTGGGATCCTACGCCTTTTGTGTGCTTATATGTTTGTGTGTATTTTGGACTGTCGGCTGAATCTGTATTATTAGTGCGGCAAAAACTAGCTTTGCGACAAAGACCAATCAAATGCTGATATCAGACACCTCTTTCATGAAATTGTCTACTTTTTTACACAAGAAGTGTTGCATCAGCAGCTATTCTTAAAAGGAAAACTTGGTTTAATTGAATATTTCTTTAATATCAGTTCTCGTGCACACAAAATTTGCTCTAATTTCTGTATTAAATATCCATAAAGATTCAAGTATGTATGATTGTTCCTCGAATATGTTGATCTTGTTTCAAGCCCATCTTTGAACACAATACTGTGAGGACTTGGAAATTAAGTTGAAGTATTAATATTTAATGAATTAATTTAATACACATGACACTAGATTACCTTTGGTTTAAACTACATATTCTCACATGTTCTTCGTTTTAGTGTTACCGACCACAATATGTTTTCTCAATTTGTTGTATTATCATCATCATCACGTTCTCACACGTCACTGGTGTAGATTACATTAATGCAGTCTCCAGTGTAAACACTCCATTTTGTAAGACAATGTTTGAGCTGCTTTAATGTTTGTCTCATTTTTTACTCTATTTATGCAAAATCAACAGATGGCATATTATTATATTGTCGCAATGCATGCTTGAAGCTCTAGTTCTCTGTACAACATGCTGTTTAACTTACAACATGCTGTTAATTGTGAGTATGTATTTCATTTTTTCTTTCTGATTTTGCTATTTAAATACTTTCTGATAGGTATCCATGTCTTGAAGATGCTGTTACTATAAACTGGAGTTTTGAGACCAAGTAGATTTTTGTCTATAATAGAACTATTTTTGCTAAATTGATGCTGTATTCTACAAATAAATCATACTGTATTTTAGAAATGCATGACGACTTTGCATTTTTTATATATTTTGAGTAAAGAAGAATGCCATGCAATGATCCTGTTCTGAAATAGGTGGGATTTTATGCCATTGAGCTATTATTAATTTTTAACTTTAATCATTTAGGTAACATTGAATGCACTAACAGACCAGATCTGGATTGCATAAGCCGTTTATAAAAGTAAGTGACCACATAATAGTAAAATCCACATTTCATTATTAATGCTGCATCACTCTTTGACAAAAGATACACTTTTAAACTGCATCCACTTCTATTTATAAGGTGAAAAATAAATGGGTTACATTTTTTTTTTTATATATATATATAGCTATTTCTTTCATATGTAAAGTGTCCGGTTCGGGCAAATCCAGGTGCACATAGACCTACTTGGTCTTTTCATGGCATACTGAATCGGCAGAAAAATATATTGAGCCAGTCATGGGGTTTTATCCCCGAAAACAATTGCATGCCTCAACAACATCATTGTTCCACGATATTAACCAAGGACATTAGTGATTTTAGTATCAAGTAGTAAATGCACCATAAAAGGGCAAGTTGTTTTGTGGCTTTTTAACCTCACACCGTGTCTTAACCAGGTGAAACACAATAAAGCTATAAAAACGATCTCTTCTGTGAAGGGCGAAAATCGTGAGTTTTTGTCTTTACCCACAGCCAGTGCCATTTGGTTTTAGGGCCCCTTACTGTACTGTACTGTGAAGATGCGTGAGAAATAGAAGATTGATACTTCATGGTGTGACCTAAAGTGCAAACTTTAAATGTGAGGATTGCAGGGTTGCAGTTAAGTGGACTAGATTAGATATTTCTTATATTTTGGAAAATATAAGCCATTGAATTCTTAAAAAACGCCATATTACCACCACAGTGTCCTAAATCATCTGAATCAGGTGTATTAAATAAAGGTGACATGTATAAAATATGCAATGATGTGGCTTGAAAACCACTGTCCTAACTGTAAAAGAACTGCTGGATCATTGAAATAAAATTCAATCTGTTCGATCGCAAGAATCAATTTATAGAAACAAGTCGGACTTCTCACTGAAAGCACAAAACGGCTAAGCAACATTGCATTTTACTAGATATTCTAGACACACCTAAAATGTAAATGAAAAATAGCCCTTTTCCTATGGGAGTAACATCCGTTTAACTGTAATTGTGCTCTATGAACACCATAAACATTTTCCAAAAAAAAAAAAGTGGGGGTGCAATGAGGTGACATCATTAAACTACCTTCAACTATTGAACATTTAAATAAAAAAATTTTTATTAAGCATTAACAAATTACCACAACAGACCATGAATAACCCAGAAAGCTTGGCTATTTCCAGAGGAATATTGACATGTTAAATATCACTGTAATAAATGCCTGTTATGTAACATATTTGCCTTAATGAAAAATGTTCGTTAACATTAACATTGAGTGATACTATTTCAAAGTGCTTTCCATCATTTTGACACATAACTGCTATTGCATTTACATGCTATTATTCATGATAGCCTATAGAACTTGGCCTAAATTGGGAAAGCAGACCATAAATGTGCAGTATATGTTGTCTTTATTCATATAGATACAGCAAAATACAAAGCAAAAATGAAAATAATGCAGCTGACTGATTTTTTAAATACCAAGCATTACCTTGGGCTACTCTCCAGGCATCTGAAAATAAATAAATAAATCATGAAGGAAGGAAAATGTGTAGCTCATTCATTTAAGTTGATGGATTAGGGTTACCATTTGTTGCTCTGCCTTACGGTTTGAAATAATTTGTTTCGGCCTTTTTGTATAAAATGTATACAAAAGTATAAAATGCAGGACAAAATATAAAGAGCGTTTCATGACAATTACATGGCACAATTGCAGCCCCGCCCACAGTCAAATATCATTGGCTGATTGTCACATCATGCAGCAATGTGGCATTCAGTTTAGACATTTTTTTTTTGTTGTTGTTGAAAAGCTAGATATCAACACTGTTGATATCCATTTTTTTCATGGTAAATAATTTTCTTTCAAACATAAAAGGAATCTGTATGATCTTAAAAAGTCAGATTGTTTTGTAAATTACGCAGGCTTTTAATTCGTCATTACTGTAAAGCCAAAGGAAATTAATAAAAACAAAAAAAATATTTCCAAACTGTATAATGTACTAAATACTGAAATCACGTAAAGGGTCCAAGTTACCCTCAGGAGATGCAACATCTAGCGAAAGCAGTGAGAGTGATTCAGTGCACAATGTTCCAAAATACAGTTTGCATCCTAGAGTCTCTTAATCACAATAAGAGGCTTAAATGGTTTTCTTAATCACAATAAGTGGTTTAAATGAACAACATCTCTACTGAGAAGATCTCAAGCATTTTGAGATGGGCAGTGAGGAGCATGATAAATTGTTATCCTCTGAAGAGTGCTTCAAGTTCAACAAAGCAAAACTCGGCATCTCCTACAGTTCATGGTATATATAGTATAATCTCTAGAGTCAGCTCTTTGGCATTTGGGGATGAGAAACCTCTTTTTTTGTTTGTTTTTGTTTTTTGTTAAGGAAATAAGCTTCCTCAGTATAATACAGTCCCTGTATGATGTGCAAACAATTTTAAGTGGGTAATTTACACAAAGAGTATCTGCTTTTAAGTAGCACTAACACCCTTGTTTTAAAATTTTGGCTTTAGCTAGCTGCTTTTTTTTTTTTTGCTGATCTCCACTGTTGTAGCCATATTATTGATGTTTTTTGGCAAAGGACGGTGTGAGGTGACTCAAAGAGACAATCACTTGTGCACTTTAATGGGGTTAATGGAAACAAGTTCAAGTTAGCCAAAGAAATGGCTGAAATGTGAATAGAAATGTTTGATACTTACAAACCTCAGGTCATTAAATAAGCCACCTTGCCAAGAGATTATGTGTATGTGTGAGTGCCTTGAAAAATTAAGAACTTCTTCCAGTCCTCAGACTTTACTGAATTACAAATTATGTTTTTGGGCTTTTTGTCACTTTTATTGACATGGCGAGTCAATAAGTGATTGGAAATTATTGGGAAACAGGACTGGCAAACGACACAAACCAGACTGGAACTCCTATTGCCTGGATTAGCACCGCAGAATCAATGTGTCAGAGACCGTGCTCTAACCACAAGGTCATTGATTCAAGTTAATGTAATTACTATGGCTATATTTCTGGCATTAGTAGATATTATAAGTTAGGTAGTAATAATTATCCAAACTAAACTGTGCAGCATATCTAAGTTCATGCACCGAGTTTCTGTGACATTATTTAAAGCTTGCATAACTGATAATCTCTCTACTTTTCATTGGGTTCATTCTTTCACCTGCTTTGTAAACATAAATGCTGAACAACTAGCACTTCCACCATCTCAAGGTACGATTTTAGTGCACTGAAGTTCCTGAAGTACCTCCATTTAAAGAAACAAGATTAGTACTTTGAACACAAAAGTGGAGTTATTATGTTTAAATGCACCTCAGTGTCTACTATCATGGTTATTATCTTAATTTTATATTATGTATTGTCCTGCAATGAGCTGTGTTTCTTGTAATCACTGTCTTAATCAGTCTTATTCAGAAAAATGCCATTACAAATGAAAAGAGTACTATGGCAATTCAACTCAATTACCAAAGAAGAGATGATTAGATATTTTCTTCACACCACAAGGGTGTGCCATTTCTCTTGGAAGTCCAGAAAAATCAAAGAAAAAAGGAAAGTATATGCAATGGAACCTTAAATGACATTAACACAGCAATGTCTATGGCACATGACTGTGACAAATGTATATCTGATGACAATCTCGTGGAATGAAAGAGAATTCATTTTCGCACCATCTTCATAGTTTCTAATGCTTCTGACGCTAATCTAAAATTGAAGATTCAACCATTAATGTTCTCCATTAAAACAGAATTTGGGTTAGCAATTGAGAGCTGAAAGACCTAAATGTGAATGCAGATTATCGAGATTATGTAAAATCCATGAAGGATTAAAACAATTTAAGGCCATTGTGACAAACCAAGCAAGAGTCATGTACACAGTTGTCTGTTCATTTACATCTATACATGAAAAAAGCGGTTTCGCCAGTGATTAGATCTTATGTATGCTTCTCTACATTTATTCAGATTTCAAAATTAGCATATGTGTCTTTCACATACATCAAGCCAAACAATGTTCCATGGACACTAAATATAAATCTATATGCACTGAATCAATGAAAATTAGTGATATGATGATGAGGACAGCCACTAAAGAATGAATAATTTCATGCATTTCATATGAAAATCTGTAAATGTACATTAAATGACTAAATTTTCCACTCAAAAAAATTGATACAACGGACAAAAACTTATCATTGTTATGTAACGGCAATTTTTCAACTTATTTGTATCAATAACCACCCAAAGCAAGCAGAATGAAGTGCATGAGTTTACTTTAGCTTTTTTTTTTTTTACCCGGATACAGCACCAATGTATTATGCATTCTAAAAGCAAACCAAACACGAGCTTAAACCCCAAAACCTCTATGGCAGACAAGACTTTACACTGAGGCTATGTTTACACGACAACAATGTAGTCAAAAACGGAAAAGTTTTTCGTTTTCCCTTGCGTTTTAAAAAGTTTCATGTATATACGACAATGTTTTTAAAATGATTCATGGTTACGCATAAACCAAAAATGACCAGAAATGCTGTATTACGTATGCCAGGCCAGTAATTGGTGCTGTCACCTTGTAAGTAAACAGTACCTGTAGGAAACTGACGATTATATGTTTTATATGATGCGTCTCAACTGTTGGTTGTAATATTGAAGTAAATCCACACTGAAGAAGCATTAACTCTTGAGCAGCAACAACAGTACCATGTACTCCACCATTGTTGTGAATGTTTGTTCGCGCTTTCATATAAAATCGACACATACTGCCATACGTCTACATAGCTAACATGTATTATGCATGCGCATGACGTCACTGTTTTCATAGATTCCCATATTGGGTGTTTATACAGAAACGGCAACGATGGCGTTTTCAAAAAGATGCTTCGTCAATCCCCAAAATGCAGATGTAATGTAAACGAACAGGTTTTTGGCTGAAAATGTTGTCGTGTAAATGGCCCCTGAGAAACAACCTGAGAAGTAGTCTGTGACATTCACAATTTTATTGCACGGCTGTTATTATACATGACAGCATTTCAGTCCCACATTAAAGATTTCTTGAGAATAGTCTGGGATCTTTGACTGACAAAATATTCACATTCACTGTTGTCAAAGCAATGACCAGCATACAGAATTTCTTTGTCAATAGTGTGGTGCTCTGCTCTAATATATAAATAATGAACATTACTATCTCAATGCAATGGCTGCAATCAAGGTGAAGTCGAGATCTCTTTACAGCTAAGTGTTTTGGTTCTTGTGCTGTTCAGAAAATCATAGGGTTGACTGCGAGGGAGTCTCCGAAGTAAAAAATGTTCATAGTGCAAATGTCAGTCACATTAAGGCAAGAATATAAATGTAGAAAAATAGTTGTGCGTGCGCATGGATTACCTTTGTTACAAAAAAGGTATGAAGGTTTTGTCCTCAATGAGAGAGAGCGACATGTTTTTCAGCTCCTCGGGGGAGTTGACAGCTTTGTAGCCGAGCTCGTCTAAAATGTGCTGACAAACAGTTTGTGTGTAATCAACTATGTCATGAGACAATTTCAACCTCCAGCTCTCTGCATTGGCCGCTGAGTCTCTCAACGTGCCATACTTATGCTTTGCTGACACGTCGTTATTGCCTCTTGTGTTGTTGTGTATCCAGTCCACCACACTTTTTTCCAAAGAAAGACCAAGGAATTCATAAACCTCCTTGGTTTTTTGGAGTGGATTCCTGGCCAGGTCCTCGTATCTCACCAGCATGTACCGTCCACGAAGCCACGGCGGTCGGCTCAAGCCGGTGGAAACCGAGTTCAGAAAGTCGTCGCACACTGTCGTGAGCTGAGTCAAATCCAAGTTGTAAGGTTTACGGCCTGTGGCTCTCCAGATCCGCCATAGGCGGTATGTGTCCCGAAAGGTTTCAATCCTAGAAGATAATATCCCACGGGGGTCTCTCACCAGCTGGATAACTTTCAGATTAAGCCGAGGGTCCTCAATTAGTGCCTTGAGATCATTGACCTCTGGAATACGCACTGTTTTAATGGCTACGTGCCGTCTTTCCCGACATGATTCGGTAGCGAGGGTCAAGTTAAGGGAGGCACACTTACGAACACAATCCCCCTCTTCTATATTGCCATCGCTGGAGCTGAAAGCATCACAGACCGGCATAGAGCAGAGGGCTTTGCTGGCTCCTCGTCGAAACAGTTTATCCGTGGTATGGTTTGCCGGTTGCGGCTTGATGTAACTCTCTAAGAAATACAAGTCGCAGTTGTACAAGCTTCTAAGAAGGTCACGACTGGCTCCCAGCATCACTCTGCGCTCAACAGCATATCTGCTGGGAGAAAGGTGAGGGATTAAGGTCGTTTGGACATGATAGAGCGGTTCAAAGAGATAGAACACATCTGAATGCTGGTTGAACAACTGTCCAACGAAAGAGGAGCCGCTACGGGTAGTCGCCAAGATGAGGATGTGAGTCTTCCTGGAGGAATTGTAATTAAAATATGGGTACTCATCACACATCCGATCGAAGGACTCCACATCCTGTCCCAAGCCACAGTTCAAAGGGTTAGGAACAGGGCACATATGAAAAGGCTTAGCTGTGAAAGTCCTGATAGCTGTGTATTGGATCGCTATGGACACCAATGCAAGCAGAATCACAGCCTTCCAGGAACATTGCATGGCTGGGTAACTTCATTTAGAAGATGCAGTCCGATTTGATCCTATACACAAAGACACAGCTGGAAAAAAAGAGCTCACAGTGAGTTGAGAAAACAAAATAAGACGAGAAGGGATTTTAAAAATGTATAACATCTGATTACATTTTAAAAAGGTATGAAATAAAGAAATTGATCTATGAACTTTAAACAGTTAAAAAACAAAGCGCTTCATAATGCATTAATATCAAAAGCAAATAAAAACTTTAACTCCAGGTGTGAAAAACTAATTTAAACTTGAGTTTTCTAGCAAAGGCAAATGTGCCTTCAATATATATACTGCATATTATTGCATTGTGCACTGTGCTTCACAATGCAGTCGTTTATTGCATGATATTGTATCATATTGTATGACGCTTTGATAAAGTACTTCACGTTTTAATGCAACCAAACTCCTACAACTAAACTGCTTCCTATACAGGCTTTTTCACAAGCCTGAGGTATTTTGTTTTTCCCATGAGGAAATCAGCAAAGGTTCAAGAAAACCAGCATCTAAAATGCAGACAAGGTTACAAAATCAGTTCTTTTCAGAAACTGGCACCGGTTCAGGCACCTGTAGAGAGATGCATTAATAACAGTCTTTCACAATAGGCTACCATATGCATGCTTATTATGATAGGTTTGAAAGGCAGCCGTCGACGACCGCGCGCATCGAGTTCTGATTTACCGCAGTGCAACACAACTCGGTATTCAATTGGAAATAAAAAAATAGCAGATCCGATCTGACTGTCGACTGTATGAAACGGTGACCAACTTATCCCCTATTCCAGCACGAACATGTCAGACATCCAATAGGCTCGAAAATGTCGTGAAATAAATACTTCGATATACTTGCCTCATATAAAGCTGTAAGAGAACAAGACGAACATTTAAACAAAAGAAAGAAATCAGCATATGCCGCGATGGCTTTGCGAAGTCGTCCCTTAACGCCCCTCATATAGGTTTTATCGCTTTAATTCGTGTGTTCAGATGTCGAGGGCTTCATAGTTCCCTAAAAACCGATGAAAAGGTCGTATATCCTCAAGCAGCTCCATTCATGTTTCGGGTAAAACATTCAAAGACGGGCTCCGTGGAGAGACAACGGATGAATAAGGTATTGATGCGCATCCTCAGACATCTCTCTGTGACTAAACACCGGACGGATATTTCGTTCGTACGTTCGTCGTGAAGAGAAGACTGAAGAGAGGTGTGCCAGTCCGTCCCAGATTAAGTAAAACGTATACAGCACTACGAAACCTTTTGCGAAAATGCATCCCTTTCCCTCAAAACCACAGTTCACAAAGGCTGAGGGAAAAAAACAGCACGGGGGGAGGCAGATTTGGTTCACTATAGCCTACGCGTCCTCGCTCAGAAAATGTCTGTGCTCGATGCTAAAGCCTTTAGACATGGAGTTAGTTTGGATGAAGTGAACTGGCATCTAGAAATCTCAGCGTATTTTTCTCGGTCTCCCGTCGCTATATTTTTGACGAGAGCTGGATATCTTTTAAGGAATATTCGATGACAGACATGACCAGCTGGTGGATTCCTTACTGACTGACTGAAATGCTTTCAAATAATTATGTAATGGCACAGTATGTGTAGAAATATTGTGGTTTTTCACATTATGGGAGGTGTGTAGCTACTTCATATCACAGTTTATACATGTATATCATCATATAGCCTACTGGTTTTAACTATTATTGCTATTGTTACTGAACAGGCCTATACATAGCTATAAATTGAACTACAGCCCAATATATATATATATATCACACTTATATTATTACATTTCTAATGTTATACATTGGAAAACATAACAGAATTTTCGGATTGTTCTCGTCAAGTCAAGTTTAGCAAAAATTACAAAAAGTATCACAATCGTGCTGTATTTTTGGTCGTGACTCATTAGATACATTGTAAGTAGTATTCTAAAGCAACTTATAGCTTTGTGTGAGAAACAGACAAGAATTTAGGATATTACTTATAGGATATGAAACTCTCGCTCCTGTTGTAGCTTTAAAATGTAATTTTGTGTTAATGGTAAATCTGGTGCAATGCATCTTGTCACCTTGACACGCCATATTTGAGTCTACGTGAACAAAAATGAGATTTGAGAGCTACAAAGGAGGGAACAAATAATGACTCTAATCTCAGTCTGGTATTCACACAAAGCTGTTATATGATGTCCAGAGGTGGGGTGTCATTTGTCTCATGATTCGTTTCAATATCGGCTTCACAAATGAATATAATCTTGGTTCAATATAGCATCACTTAAAGTTGTGATATAACAGACAGATACTTCCCACTTTATTCTGTAACAAGTGAGTTTGAGGCTGTTTTGTGACTCTTTTAAAAGAAATGCTGCATAACAGTCATTTGTTTGCGCACAGGAAACACTGGGGTATAATGACTTAATATCTGACTAATACCTTTGAGAAGTGGCAATATCTCTTGCATGAAAATATAATGGGACCGCACATGTGCTGCTTTGATACTTCCAATAAAACCAAAAGTACTTCCTCCCAAAATCAATGTAGTTGCAGAATTCTCCATTTCTGTCTTTTTTTTGTCAGACATTTTAGTAGAAACGTGTTTGGTGAAGTCGGGCTACTGTTATACACAAGATGTATATTGCAGCCTCTGTTATATGGTCGAAAATAACGTTGATTAAAGCAACGATGGAATTTAATGATTAACAAATCATTTCATTTATGATCACATGGACAGAAATTTGTATTATTTAGAACTGTGCTGTGATATTGTCATCCTTTTCAATGAAATTGGGTATATTGTCTTCTCCCTGACTTCAATGGACATATTTGGAAGTGGTGCAGGCTCTTTCATTGTATTGAGAATATTCATTTATTTTCATTTAAGGTGAACAATTCCTTTAAGCATTAAAGGCTTTGTAAAACACGATAGTGTCACCATAATTGTCACTTTTCTGCATTTTTGTTTTGATTTAAGTTTTAGGACAATGTACAGCTAACAAAGTGTGATGGATGAAATTAATCTAAAAACATTGGACACGGAGGAACCTATTTGAAAATAGACATACATTTCAAGTTCATTTGGACCACCAAGCTGCACTCTTCCATTCTTCACCTCATCTGCTGTGTCATCTGCTCTCCATCCTTTCACCTGAAGCCAGACTCTGGCATTTGAAACGGGGCTTTTCCCCCAGTTCAGCGTCTTGCAATCTCAGAAGCTGCCAAATGTGAGATTATGGCTGGCTTTTTGCGAAATCAGTTTTGTCTTTGTGTGCTCAACGCAAGCCCAATTTCAATCAGTGTGTTTGCTCAAGCATTTGAAAACGTCAGCCTGCATATCGCCAAGGCATAAAGTGTGCAGGACTGGGGTGAAGATGGGTGTGTGTCCCCTTCATCCGCCCTGCTGAGAGCTGGTAATAAGCTTTCAAACGCAAATGATCCACCTCGCTCTGTCCAGCGAACACTGCAATGCATCACCGATTCGCCAGTTATTTTCTAGTGCTCAGAATTTACGGATCCTCTATGACAACCGTGTCCACAGAAATGAGGAAACCCAAAGCATGAAACATGATTTCAATATGCGATTGTACTGTGCAAGAGGCAGTTGAAGCTAAGCCATAACAGACTTATGACAAACTCTGAAAGAACTTGTACAGTCTGCACTGGTTTAATGAACTAGCAGGAAGACCTACAATTAAATGTTTTATTGTTCATAATTTCCCATCACATTTAAAGTATTCCAAAATACTTTGCTTTCTATGCAGCTAACGTGACATTTCATTGACCAGTAAAAGCTTGTTAGGCTTACAGCCAAATTTCTCTGGCTTAATAACCCAAACTTCACCTACACGGATTTAATGAATATGAGAACTGTCTGAGCGTTGTCTCTGATGGTTCATGCATGAGTCCGGAACATTTGGGTCTCGGGTGGTCAAGGTTATTCCTCTGCCGGATTTGGATCAGTGCCTCCAGACGAGACAGCAGACTTTATTTTCTGTAATTGAAAAGAGTTTGTGTGGGAGAGAAAGGCTGGAAAAACACAGGGCCGTCAAGTCCAACTCTAATTAAGACAGGAGCTGCCATGGTGCTTTCCATTACACCAAAACAGCTCCCTGGATCTGAGAACAGAAGCCGCATATAGCAGATTAGCTGACTTCAGAACAACCTCCAATGAGAAGAGACCACGCTGACGGTCTGTCAGTATTCCAAATAATAAGTGTCTTTAATTTATGTTTACATTTTCATTTTGTTTGCTCTAACAGACGGGTTTGATTTTATTGGACAGGTGCTGAAGTGAATATGATAGTTGTTGAAAATGTGTTGAAAGCACTGTGGGTAGTGTTGCATATAATTGTGCTGTTCTCCAGCAGGAATTGCCACAGAGAGCTCTGTGCTCAAGCATATGAAAATGTCGACCTGTACATTATTAGCAAAACAAAAAAGTCGTGATTAGCTACTGTATTTTTCCAGACCACAAGGGGGGTGTTATTTCTCCTGAATGTCCGGAAAGGTTAAAAAATAGACATTTAAACCTTTTGCCAATCCAGTGGTAGTTGGATAAATAATCCTCTGCATGCAAATAATGTGAACTTTATCATTGCTTACTCTGTAATATTTATTCATAAACACATCTTGCTTGTCTTGTTCAAATGTTTCATTATGGTGCTATATTTACTCTGTCTGCATCGCATTTGTGCAGTTAATAAAAAGATGGCGAATGGGTGAAACTATTTAGAAATTATAACAAAAAATGTGTTTCTTTCATAAAAGACATTCACTGTTGTTGAAGAAATGACCAAGCATATTGAATATCTTTATCATTAGTGTAGTGCTATGCTATGTTGAAGCTCTTGTCTTCACAATGTTTTTCAGCTCCTCTGGAGAGTTGACAGCTTTGTAGTCGAGCTCGTCTAAAAATGGCTGACAAACAGTTTGTGTGTAATCAAGCTATGGCATGAGACAATTTCAACGTCCAGCTCTCTGCGTAGGCTGCTGAGTCGGTTGATGTGCTGTACTTATGCATATTTGGCAGAATCCCTCTCTTCCATATTTCCTTCGCAAAAACTGAAATTCTGTCCGCTATCTCCGCCTCCAACCTCTTGATGGAGCAGGTCCGGAGGGGATTTGGCAGAAGATGGACGGCCGAGGGTCTGTGTGGCCGTCAATCCAGATGGCATCTGTTTTGCAAGGAGCATGTCAAGTACATGCTCAGGTTCTCGGGACAGGAATATCAACCCATTCCTCCTTGAAGAATTTGGACCCTGTTGGTGAGTTGGACATATTTAATGGCCTCTTGTAATACATTCTGCCTTCCTTCCAGCACTGTGTGAAATGGTTTTGGGGAGCCACAAAGAGCATTTTAAACAGCCCAGGGCCTTGACGAGGGAGTAATTGCCTGAACGTGTTTTGATATGTATGTGTAGAGATTTTTGGCAGCAAAAATGACTGCACAATTTTGTAATAGGTCAGTGAAAAGTACAGGGTCAAGAGCGCGGTTATGAATAATTCAGAATCTCCTTCTTCAAGATGAGGCCTGTTATTGTGATGCCTCCATGTAACATGGCAAATCCCATTGAAAAATCCCAGGCTGAGATATGTTCTGGATATGACATACAAGCTTTTTTGCAACTTCACATGCCTCCCAAAAGCATCTAAGTTAAGAGTATTTATTAAAGACGGTTTTAATTATGAATCACAGATTATGAGATTGAATATTGAAAGGGATTGAATAGTCGTTTGCACTTAATCACACATCCTAGACGACTGGTTGAAGGCTCATCCCTGTTGCTAATTAACCCCACACAGCCATCATGACTCTGAGATCTCATAAATTATTGCCATCGGAAATAATATTTTTGTTCAGATGTTCGCATAATTTCAATCTCTTTTCAATGGACCATTAATAATGATGCGTGCCAAACAAATCACTTTTTCAGCCCGCTGCTCTCGTGCATTGTTTAATTTAAAGAGAGACATTACAAAAGCCAAATAAACCCTAATTTTACAAAAAACGGTATTTTAAGCGAATCGATAACAGAAAAGGCTCAAAAGCCATGTATTTGATTTACCAAAAAATACTGATTCATAAGAGTCATATGTTCAGTATTTAATGCATGCACCTGCAAAGACAACTCACAGAAATACTTGTTTTCTTGCTAATATTTCGGTTCATAACATTTATTTTCATCACTTTCAATTCAACCAGCAAACTTAGGTAAAGTATGACTTTTTTTGTCGTGGGATCATAGATTCATTAGCTGTGCCTCATATAGTCAAATAAAATTGAATCATCTGCATTACGTAAGACACTTTCAAAATGTGTAATTTCCTGGCTCATAAGTTTAGTAACTTTCAATAACCTTTCAAAAAATACATGAGAAATTATGATTTTATCATAAGTAGACTTACATTTTCATGTCTGTTTTGAGAATGCATATATGTTTAATTGTAGTTAAAATGCAGTTTAATTAATTCAAGAAATCAATGTAAGTAACTCCCCATTTATATCACTGAATTAAAGACTAATAATGTTACCAAATAACAAATAAATTCCACACCTCTTCCCTGAAATGTACCTCATCTCCTCCACCTACTGATGGAACAGGTCTGAAGGCGACCCTCGTGATTGGCAGAAATGAAGGGCCAAGGATTTGTGTGGGTGTTGATCCAGATGGCATTCTGTTGCTTAGTACGCAGAGCATGTCAAGTCCAGGTTACCTGGAGGACATGCTTAGGTCTTGGGACAGGAATATAATTCTGTTCCTACTCAAAGATTTTGGGTATGTCCTCCTTAGTGGCAAGAGAAAGGATGACCCGGACATATTTAATGGCCTCTTGTAATACATTCTGCACTTCTTCTAGCTCAGTGTCGTTTTGGGGGCGCACAAAGAGCATTTTAAACAGCCCGAAGCCCTTGACGAGGGAGTAATTGCACAAATGTGTTTTGATATGTATGTGTGGAGATTTTTAGCTGTAATAAACGACTGCATGATGTTGTAATAGGTCAGTGAAAAGAACAGGGTCGAGAGCGTGGGTGTGAATATTTCAGAATGTCCTTTTTCAAGATTCCTTGCTATTGTGATCCCTCCATGTAACATTGCAAAATCCCATCAAAAAAAATTCAGGATGAATA
>NW_020528348.1:0-55427 GCF_003368295.1 Carassius auratus | reverse complement strand
TAATGTAAAGAACTGCAACACGTTATATAAACACACTTGAACCGCTACTCAGATGCAGAGGTACATGAGATAATTGGGATCCTACGCCTTTTGTGTGCTTATATGTTTGTGTGTATTTTGGACTGTCGGCTGAATCTGTATTATTAGTGCGGCAAAAACTAGCTTTGCGACAAAGACCAATCAAATGCTGATATCAGACACCTCTTTCATGAAATTGTCTACTTTTTTACACAAGAAGTGTTGCATCAGCAGCTATTCTTAAAAGGAAAACTTGGTTTAATTGAATATTTCTTTAATATCAGTTCTCGTGCACACAAAATTTGCTCTAATTTCTGTATTAAATATCCATAAAGATTCAAGTATGTATGATTGTTCCTCGAATATGTTGATCTTGTTTCAAGCCCATCTTTGAACACAATACTGTGAGACTTGGAAATTAAGTTGAAGTATTATTATTTAATGATTATTTATACACATGACACTAGATTACCTTTGGTTTAAAACTACATATTCTCACATGTTCTTCGTTTTAGTGTTACCGACCACAATATGTTTTCTCAATTGTTTGTATATCATCATCATCACGTTCTCACACGTCACTGGTGTAGATTACATTAATGCAGTCTCCAGTGTAACACTCCATTTTTGTAAGACCAATGTTTGAGCTTTGGAAATTGATTCTTTAGCAGGAAACCAGTGCCCAGAGTAGAAAAGAATTGACTGCATCTTAAAACGGCACAGGGGAAACCGAAACTACACATTTATTCCAGTCTAAAAACTTTTGAGCACTTCACGCTCCATTTTCAACCTTGCGAAGCATCGCTTGTAGTTCAGTTGAGATGATGTTTTATTGGTGGTACATGTGCCTGAACATCTTGGAGTTTAAAAGCTCACTGTGAAGTGTTTAGTGTTTCAGAGCAGTGCAAAGTAACCACCGATGTATTTCCTGCTACCCTTTTACTGCTGTTTACATCATAGAACTAGCAAAATCGATCGCACATTTTGAGTATTTGTTCGTACATTTCTGTCGTTTTTCCTCGCTGCTTAAATGTTTGTCTCATTTTTTACTCTATTTATGCAAAATCAACATATGGCATATTATTATATTGTCGCAATGCATGCTTGAAGCTCTAGTTCTCTGTACAACATGCTGTTTAACTTACAACATGCTGTTAATTGTGAGTATGTATTTCATTTTTTCTTTCTGATTTTGCTATTTAAATACTTTCTGATAGGTATCCATGTCTTGAAGATGCTGTTAAAACTGGAGTTTTGAGACCAAGTAGATTTTTGTCTATAATAGAACTATTTTTGCTAAATTGATGCTGTATTCTACAAATAAATCATACTGTATTTTAGAAATGCATGACGACTTTGCATTTTTTATATATTTTGAGTAAAGAAGAATGCCATGCAATGATCCTGTTCTGAAATAGGTGGGATTTTATGCCATTGAGCTATTATTAATTCTTAACTTTAATCATTTAAGGTAACATTGAATGCACTAACAGACCAGATCTGGATTGCGTAAGCCGTTTATAAAAGTAAGTGACCACATAATAGTAAAATCCACATTTCATTATTAATGCTGCATCACTCTTTGACAAAAAGATACACTTTTAAACTGCATCCACTTCTATTTATAAGATGAAAAATAAATGGGTTACATTTTTTTTTTATATATAGCTATTTCTTTCATATGTAAGGTGTCCGGTTCGGGCAAATCCAGGTGCACATAGACCTACTTGGTCTTTTCATGGCATACTGAATCGGCAGAAAAATGTATTGAGCCAGTCATGGGGTTTTATCCCCGAAAACAATTGCATGCCTCAACAACATCATTGTTCCACGATATTAACCAAGGACATTAGTGATTTTAGTATCAAGTAGTAAATGCACCATAAAAGGGCAAGTTGTTTTGTGGCTTTTTAACCTCACACCGTGTCTTAACCAGGTGAAACACAATAAAGCTATAAAAACGATCTCTTCTGTGAAGGGCGAAAATCGTGAGTTTTTGTCTTTACCCACAGCCAGTGCCATTTGGTTTTAGGGCCCCTTACTGTACTGTACTGTGAAGATGCGTGAGAAATAGAAGATTGATACTTCATGGTGTGACCTAAAGTGCAAACTTTAAATGTGAGGATTGCAGGGTTGCAGTTAAGTGGACTAGATTAGATATTTCTTATATTTTGGAAAATATAAGCCATTGAATTCTTAAAAAACGCCATATTACCACCACAGTGTCCTAAATCATCTGAATCAGGTGTATTAAATAAAGGTGACATGTATAAAATATGCAATGATGTGGCTTGAAAACCACTGTCCTAACTGTAAAAGAAACTGCTGGATCATTGAAATAAAATTCAATCTGTTCGATCGAAAGAATCAATTTATAGAAACAAGTCGGACTTCTCACTGAAAGCACAAAACGGCTAAGCAACATTGCATTTTACTAGATATTCTAGACACACCTAAAATGTAAATAAAAAAATAGGCCTTTTCCTATGGGAGTAACATCCGTTTAACTGTAATTGTGCTCTATGAACACCATAAACATTTTCCAAAAAAAAAAAAAGTGGGGGTGCAATGAGGTGACATCATTAAACTACCTTCAACTATTGAACATTTAAATAAAAAATGTTTTTATTAAGCATTAACAAATTACCACAACAGACCATGAATAACCCAGAAAGCTTGGTTATTTCCAGAGGAATATTGACATGTTAAATATCACTGTAATAAATGTCTGTTATGTAACATATTTGCCTTAATGAAAAATTTTCATTAACATTAACATTGAGTGATACTATTTCAAAGTGCTTTCCATCATTTTGACACATAACTGCTATTGCATTTACATGCTATTATTCATGATAGCCTATAGAACTTGGCCTAAATTGGGAAAGCAGACCATAAATGTGCAGTAGCTATATGTCTTTATTCATATAGATACAGCACAATACAAAGCAAAAAATAAAATAATGCAGCCGACTGATTTTTTAAATACCAAGCATTACCTTGGGCTACTCTCCAGGCATCTGAAAATAAATAAATAAATCATGAAGGAAGGAAAATGTGTAGCTCATTCATTTAAGTTGATGGATTAGGGTTACCATTTGTTGCTCTGCCTTACGGTTTGAAATAATTTGTTTCGGCCTTTTTGTATAAAATGTATACAAAAGTATAAAATGCAGGACAAAATATAAAGAGCGTTTCATGACAATTACATGGCACAATTGCAGCCCCGCCCACAGTCAAATATCATTGGCTGATTGTCACATCATGCAGCAATGTGGCATTCAGTTTAGACATTTTTTTTTTTGTTGTTGTTGAAAAGCTAGATATCAACACTGTTGATATCCATTTTTCCATTTTTCATGGTAAATAATTTTCTTTCAAACATAAAAGGAATCTGTATGATCTTAAAAAGTCAGATTGTTTTGTAAATTACGCAGGCTTTTAATTTGTCATTACTGTAAAGCCAAAGGAAATTAATAAAAAACAAACAAAAAGGTATTTCCAAACTGTATAATGTACTAAATACTGAAATCACGTAAAGGGTCCAAGTTACCCTCAGGAGATACAACATCGAGCGAAAGCAGTGAGAGTGATTCAGTGCACAATGTTCCAAAATACAGTTTGCATCCTAGAGTCTCTTAATCACAATAAGAGGCTTAAATGGTTTTCTTAATCACAAATAAGTGGTTTAAATGAACAACATCTCTACTGAGAAGATCTCAAGCATTTTGAGATGGGCAGTGAGGAGCATGATAAATTGTTATCCTCTGAAGAGTGCTTCAAGTTCAACAAAGCAAAACTCGGCATCTCCTACCATTCATATATATATAGTATAATCTCTAGAGTCAGCTCTTTGGCATTTGGGGATGAGAAACCTCTGTTTTTTTGTTTTGTTTTTTGTTAAGGAAATAAGCTTCCTCAGTATAATACAGTCCCTGTATGATGTGCAAACAATTTTAAGTGGGTAATTTACACAAAGAGTATCTGCTTTTAAGTAGCACTAACACCCTTGTTTTAAAATTTTGGCTTTAGCTAGCTGCTTTTTTTTTTTTTTGCTGATCTCCACTGTTGTAGCCATATTATTGGTGTTTTTTGGCAATGGACGGTGTGAGGTGACTCAAAGAGACAATCACTTGTGCACTTTAATGGGGTTAATGGAAACAAGTTCAAGTTAGCCAAAGAAATGGCTGAAATGTGAATAGAAATGTTTGATACTTACAAACCTCAGGTCATTGAATAAGCCACCTTGCCAAGAGATTATGTGTATGTGTGAGTGCCTTGAAACATTAGGAACTTCTTCCAGTCCTCAGACTTTACTGAATTACAAATTATGTTTTTGGGCTTTTTGTCACTTTTATTGACATTGCGAGTCAATAAGTGATTGGAAATTATTGGGAAACAGGACTGGCAAACGACACAAACCAGACTGGAACTCCTATTGCCTGGGATTAGCACCGCAGAATCAATGTGTCAGAGACCATGCACTAACCACAAGGTCATTGATTCAAGTTAATGTAATTACTATGGCTATATTTCTGGCATTAGTAGATATTATAAGTTAGGTAGTAATAATTATCCAAACTAAACTGTGCAGCATATCTAAGTTTATGCACAGAGTTTCTGTGACATTATTTAAAGCTTGCATAATTGATAATCTCTCTACTTTTCATTGGGTTCATTCTTTCACCTGCTTTGTAAACATAAATGCTGAACAACTAGCACTTCCACCATCTCAAGGTACGATTTTAGTGCACTGAAGTTCCTGAAGTACCTCCATTTAAAGAAACAAGATTAGTACTTTGAACACAGAAGTGGAGTTATTATGTTTAAATGCACCTCAATGTCTACTATCATGGTTATTATCTTAATTGTATATCCTGTATTGTCCTGCAATGTGCTGTGTTCCTTGTAATCACTGTCTTAATCAGTCTTATTCAGAAAAATGCCATTACAAATGAAAAGAGTACTATGGCAATTCAACTCAATTACCAAAGAAGAGATGATTGGATATTTTCTTCACACCACAAGGGTGTGCCATTTCTCTTGGAAGTCCAGAAAAATCAAAGAAAAAAGGAAAGTATATGCAATGGAACCTTAAATGACATTAACACAGCAATGTCTATGGCACATGACTGTGACAAATGCATATCTGATAACAATCTCGTGGAATGAAAGATAATTCATTTTCGCACCATCTTCATAGTTTCTAATGCTTCTGACACTAATCTAAAATTGAAGATTGAACCATTAATATTCTCCATTAAAACAGAATTTGGGTTAGCAATTGAGAGCTGAAAGACCTAAATGTGAATGCAGATTATCAAGATTATGTAAAATCCATGAAGGATTAAAACAATTTAAGGCCATTGTGACAAACCAAGCAAGAGTCATGTACACAATTGTCTGTTCATTTACATCTATACATGAAAAAAGCGGTTTCGCCAGTGATTAGATCTTATGTATGCTTCTCTACATTTATTCAGATTTCAAAATTAGCATATGTGTCTTTCACATACATCGAGCCAAACAATGTACCATGGACACTAAATACAAATCTATATGCACTGAATCAATGAAAATTTGTGATATGATGATGAGGACAGCCACTAAAGAATGAATAATTTCATGCATTTCATATGAAAATCTGTAAATGTACATTAAATGACTAAATTTTCCACTCAAAAAAATTGATACAATGGACAAAAACTTATATCATTGTTATGTAACGGCAATTTTACAACTTATTTGTAAATCATAACCACCCAAAGCAAGCAGAATGAAGTGCATGAGTTTACTTTAGCTTTTTTTTTTACCCGGATACAGCACCAATGTATTATACATTCTAAAAGCAAACCAAACACGAGCTTAAACCCCAAAACCTCTATGGCAGACAAGACTTTACACTGAGGCTATGTTTACACGACAACAATGTAGTCAAAAACGGAAAAGTTTTTCCTTTTCCCTTGCATTTTAAAAAGTTTCATATATATATGACAATGTTTTTAAAATGATTCATGGTTACACATAAACCGAAAATGACCAGAAATGCTGTATTACGTATGCCAGGCCAGTAATTGGCGCTGTCACCTTGTAAGTAAACAGTACCTGTAGGAAACTGACGATTATATGTTTTATATGATGCGTCTCAACTGTTGGTTGTAATATTGAAGTAAATCCACACTGAAGAAGCATTAGCAAACTCTTGAGCAGCAACAACAGTACCATGTACTCCACCATTGTTGTGAATGTTTGTTCGCGCTTTCATATAAAATCGACACATACTGCCATACGTCTACATAGCTAACATGTACTACGCATGCGCATGACGTCACTGTTTTCATAGATTCCCATATTAGGTGTTTATACAGAAACGACAATGATGGCGTTTTCAAAAAGATGCTTCGTCAATCCCCAAAATGCAGATGTAATGTAAACGAACAGGTTTTTGGCTGAAAATGTTGTCGTGTAAATGGCCCCTGAGAAACAACCTGAGAAGTAGTCTGTGACATTCACAATTTTATTGCACGGCTGTTATTATACATGACAGCATTTCAGTCCCACATTAAAGATTTCTTGAGAATAGTCTGGGATCTTTGACTGACAAAATATTCACATTCACTGTTGTCAAAGCAATGACCAGCATACAGAATTTCTTTGTCAATAGTGTGGTGCTCTGCTCTAATATATAAATAATGAACATTACTATCTCAATGCAATGGCTGCAATCAAGGTGAAGTCGAGATCTCTTTACAGCTAAGTGTTTTGGTTCTTGTGCTGTTCAGAAAATCATAGGGTTGACTGCGAGGGAGTCTCCGAAGTAAAAAATGTTCATAGTGCAAATGTCAGTCACATTAAGGCAAGAATATAAATGTAGAAAAATAGTTGTGCGTGCGCATGGATTACCTTTGTTACAAAAAAGGTATGAAGGTTTTGTCCTCAATGAGCGAGAGCGACATGTTTTTCAGCTCCTCGGGGGAGTTGACAGCTTTGTAGCCGAGCTCGTCTAAAATGTGCTGACAAACAGTTTGTGTGTAATCAACTATGTCATGAGACAATTTCAACCTCCAGCTCTCTGCATTGGCCGCTGAGTCTCTCAACGTGCCATACTTATGCTTTGCTGACACGTCGTTATTGCCTCTTGTGTTGTTGTGTATCCAGTCCACCACACTTTTTTCCAAAGAAAGACCAAGGAATTCATAAACCTCCTTGGTTTTTTGGAGTGGATTCCTGGCCAGGTCCTCGTATCTCACCAGCATGTACCGTCCACGAAGCCACGGCGGTCGGCTCAAGCCGGTGGAAACCGAGTTCAGAAAGTCGTCGCACACTGTCGTGAGCTGAGTCAAATCCAAGTTGTAAGGTTTACGGCCTGTGGCTCTCCAGATCCGCCATAGGCGGTATGTGTCCCGAAAGGTTTCAATCCTAGAAGATAATATCCCACGGGGGTCTCTCACCAGCTGGATAACTTTCAGATTAAGCCGAGGGTCCTCAATTAGTGCCTTGAGATCATTGACCTCTGGAATACGCACTGTTTTAATGGCTACGTGCCGTCTTTCCCGACATGATTCGGTAGCGAGGGTCAAGTTAAGGGAGGCACACTTACGAACACAATCCCCCTCTTCTATATTGCCATCGCTGGAGCTGAAAGCATCACAGACTGGCATAGAGCAGAGGGCTTTGCTGGCTCCTCGTCGAAACAGTTTATCCGTGGTATGGTTTGCCGGTTGCGGCTTGATGTAACTCTCTAAGAAATACAAGTCGCAGTTGTACAAGCTTCTAAGAAGGTCACGACTGGCTCCCAGCATCACTCTGCGCTCAACAGCATATCTGCTGGGAGAAAGGTGAGGGATTAAGGTCGTTTGGACATGATAGAGCGGTTCGAAGAGATAGAACACATCTGAATGCTGGTTGAACAACTGTCCAACGAAAGAGGAGCCGCTACGGGTAGTCGCCAAGATGAGGATGTGAGTCTTCCTGGAGGAATTGTAATTAAAATATGGGTACTCATCACACATCCGATCGAAGGACTCCACATCCTGTCCCAAGCCACAGTTCAAAGGGTTAGGAACAGGGCACATATGAAAAGGCTTAGCTGTGAAAGTCCTGATAGCTGTGTATTGGATCGCTATGGACACCAATGCAAGCAGAATCACAGCCTTCCAGGAACATTGCATGGCTGGGTAACTTCATTTAGAAGATGCAGTCCGATTTGATCCTATACACAAAGACACAGCTGGAAAAAAAGAGCTCACAGTGAGTTGAAAAACAAAATAAGACAAGAAGGGATTTTAAAAATGTATAACATCTGATTACATTTTAAAAAGATATGAAATAAAGAAATTGATCTATGAACTTTAAACAGTTAAAAAACAAAGCGCTTCATAATGCATTAATATCAAAAGCAAATAAAAACTTTAACTCCAGGTGTGAAAAACGAATTTAAACTTGAGTTTTCTAGCAAAGGCAAATGTGCCTTCAATATATACTGCATATTATTGCATTGTGCACTGTGCTTCACAATGCAAGTCTTAATCAGTCGTTTATTGCATGATATTGTATCATATTGTATGACGCTTTGATAAAGTACTTCACGTTTTAATGCAACCAAACTCCTACAACTAAACTGCTTCCTATACAGGCTTTTACACAAGCCTGAGGTATTTTGTTTTTCCCATGAGGAAATCAGCAAAGGTTCAAGAAAACCAGCATCTAAAATGCAGACAAGGTTACAAAATCAGTTCTTTTCAGAAACTGGCACCGGTTCAGGCACCTGTAGAGAGATGCATTAATAACAGTCTTTCACAATAGGCTACCATAAGCATGCTTATTATGATAGGTTTGAAAGGCAGCCGTCGACGACCGCGCGCATCGAGTTCTGATTTACCGCAGTGCAACACAACTCGGTATTCAATTGGAAATAAAAAAAATAGCAGATCCGATCTGACTGTCGACTGTATGAAACGGTGACCAACTTATCCCCTATTCCAGCACGAACATGTCAGACATCCAATAGGCTCGAAAATGTCGTGAAATACATACTTCGATATACTTGCCTCATATAAAGCTGTAAGAGAACAAGACGAACATTTAAACAAAAGAAAAAATCAGCATATGCCGCGATGGCTTTGCGAAGTCGTCCCTTAACGCCCCTCATATAGGTTTTATCGCTTTAATTCGTGTGTTCAGATGTCGAGGGCTTCATAGTTCCCTAAAAACCGATGAAAAGGTCGTATATCCTCAAGCAGCTCCATTCATGTTTCGGGTAAAACATTCAAAGACGGGCTCCGTGGAGAGACAACGGATGAATAAGGTATTGATGCGCATCCTCAGACATCTCTCTGTGACTAAACACCGGACGGATATTTCGTTCGTACGTTCGTCGTGAAGAGAAGACTGAAGAGAGGTGTGCCAGTCCGTCCCAGATTAAGTAAAACGTATACAGCACTACGAAACCTTTTGCGAAAATGCATCCCTTTCCCTCAAAACCACAGTTCACAAAGGCTGAGGGGGAAAAAAAACAGCACGGGGGGAGGCAGATTTGGTTCACTATAGCCTACGCGTCCTCGCTCAGAAAATGTCTGTGCTCGATGCTAAAGCCTTTAGACATGGAGTTAGTTTGGATGAAGTGAACTGGCATCTAGAAATCTCAGCGTATTTTTCTCGGTCTCCCGTCGCTATATTTTTGACGAGAGCTGGATATCTTTTAAGGAATATTCGATGACAGACATGGCCAGCTGGTGGATTCCTTACTGACTGACTGAAATGCTTTCAAATAATTATGTAATGGCACAGTATGTGTAGAAATATTGTGGTTTTTCACATTATGGGAGGTGTGTAGCTACTTCATATCACAGTTTATACATGTATATCATCATATAGCCTACTGGTTTTAACTATTATTGCTATTGTTACTGAACAGGCCTATACATAGCTATAAATTGAACTACAGCCCAATATATATATCTATATCACACTTATATTATTACATTTCTAATGTTATACATTGGAAAACATAACAGAATTTTCGGATTGTTCTCGTCAAGTCAAGTTTAGCAAAAATTACAAAAAGTATCACAATCGTGCTGTATTTTTGGTCGTGACTCATTAGATACATTGTAAGTAGTATTCTAAAGCAACTTATAGCTTTGTGTGAGAAACAGACAAGAATTTAGGATATTACTTATAGGATATGAAACTCTCGCTCCTGTTGTAGCTTTAAAATGTAATTTTGTGTTAATGGTAAATCTGGTGCAATGCATCTTGTCACCTTGACACGCCATATTTGAGTCTACGTGAACACAAATGAGATTTGAGAGCTACAAAGGAGGGAACAAATAATGACTCTAATCTCAGTCTGGTATTCACACAAAGCTGTTATATGATGTCCAGAGGTGGGGTGTCATTTGTCTCATGATTCGTTTCAATATCGGCTTCACAAATGAATATAATCTTGGTTCAATATAGCATCACTTAAAGTTGTGATATAACAGACAGATACTTCCCACTTTATTCTGTAACAAGTGAGTTTGAGGCTGTTTTGTGACTCTTTTAAAAGAAATGCTGCATAACAGTCATTTGTTTGCGCACAGGAAACACTGGGGTATAATGACTTTATATCTGACTAATACCTTTGAGAAGTGGCAATATCTCTTGCATGAAAATATAATGGGACCGCACATGTGCTGCTTTGATACTTCCAATAAAACCAAAAGTACTTCCTCCCAAAATCAGTGTAGTTGCAGAATTCTCCATTTCTGTCTTTTTTTTGTCAGACATTTTAGTAGAAACGTGTTTGGTGAAGTCGGGCTACTGTTATACACAAGATGGATATTGCAGCCTCTGTTATATGGTCGAAAATAACGTTGATTAAAGCAACGATGGAATTTAATGATTAACAAATCATTTCATTTATGATCATGTGGACAGAAATTTGTATTATTTAGAACTGTGCTGTGATATTGTCATCCTTTTCAATGAAATTGGGTATATTGTCCTCTCCCTGACTTCAATGGACATATTTGGAAGTGGTGCAGGCTCTTTCATTGTATTGAGAATATTGATTTATTTTCATTTAAGGTGAACAATTCCTTTAAGCATTAAAGGCTTTGTAAAACACGATAGTGTCACCATAATTGTCACTTTTCTGCATTTTTGTTTTGATTTAAGTTTTAAGACAATGTACAGCTAACAAAGTGTGATGGATGGAATTAATCTAAAAACATTGGACACGGAGGAACCTATTTGAAATTAGACATACATTTCAAGTTCATTTGGACCACCAAGCTGCACTCTTCCATTCTTCACCTCATCTGCTGTGTCATCTGCTCTCCATCCTTTCACCTGAAGCCAGACTCTGGCATTTGAAACGGGGCTTTTCCCCCAGTTCAGCGTCTTGCAATCTCAGAAGCTGCCAAATGTGAGATTATGGCTGGCTTTTTGCGAAATCAGTTTTGTCTTTGTGTGCTCAACGCAAGCCCAATTTCAATCAGTGTGTTTGCTCAAGCATTTGAAAACGTCAGCCTGCATATCGCCAAGGCATAAAGTGTGCAGGACTGGGGTGAAGATGGGTGTGTGTCCCCTTCATCCGCCCTGCTGAGAGCTGGTAATAAGCTTTCAAACGCAAATGATCCACCTCGCTCTGTCCAGCGAACACTGCAATGCATCACCGATTCGCCAGTTATTTTCTAGTGCTCAGAATTTACGGATCCTCTATGACAACCGTGTCCACAGAAATGAAGAAAACCCAAAGCATGAAACATGATTTCAATATGCGATTGTACTGTGCAAGAGGCAGTTGAAGCTAAGCCATAACAGACTTATGACAAACTCTGAAAGAACTTGTACAGTCTGCACTGGTTTAATGAACTAGCAGGAAGACCTACAATTAAATGTTTTATTTGTTCATAATTTCCCATCACATTTAAAATATTCCAAAATACTTTGCTTTCTATGCAGCTAACGTGACATTTCATTGACCAGTAAAAGCTTGTTAGGCTTACAGCCAAATTTCTCTGGCTTAATAACCCAAACTTCACCTACACGGATTTAATGAATATGAGAACTGTCTGAGCGTTGTCTCTGATGGTTCATGCATGAGTCCGGAACATTTGGGTCTCGGGTGGTCAAGGTTGTTCCTCTGCCGGATTTGGATCAGTGCCTCCAGACGAGACAGCTGACTTTATTTTCTGTAATTGAAAAGAGTTTGTGTGGGAGAGAAAGGGCTGGAAAAACACAGGGCCGTCAAGTCCAACTCTAATTAAGACAGGAGCTGCCATGGTGCTTTCCATTACACCAAACAGCTCCCTGGATCTAAGAACAGAAGCCGCATATAGCAGATTAGCTGACTTTAGAACAACCCCCAATGAGAAGAGACCACGCTGACGGTCTGTCAGTATTCCAAATAATAAGTGTCTTTAATTTATGTTTACATTTTCATTTTGTTTGCTGTAACAGACGGGTTTGATTTTATTGGACAGGTGCTGAAGTGAATATGACAGTTGTTGAAAATGTGTTGAAAGCACTGTGGGTAGTGTTGCATATAATTATGCTGTTCTCCAGCAGGAATTGCCACAGAGAGCTCTGTGCTCAAGCATATGAAAATGTCGACCTGTACATTATTAGCAAAACAAAAAAGTCGTGATTAGCTACTGTATTTTTCCAGACCACAAGGGGGTGTTATTTCTCCTGAATGTTCGGAAAGGTTAAAAAATAGACATTTAAACCTTTTGCCAATCCAATGGTAGTTGGATAAACAAACCTCTGCATGCAAATAATGTGAACTTTATCATTGCTTACTCTGTAATATTTATTCATAAACACATCTTGCTTGTCTTGTTCAAATGTTTCGTTATGGTGCTATATTTACTCTTGTCTGCATCGCATTTGTGCAGTTAATAAAAAGATGGCGAATGGGTGAAATTATTTAGAAATTATAACAAAAAATGTGTTCTTTCATAAAAGACATTCACTGTTGTTGAAGAAATGACCAGCATATTGAATATCTTTATCATTAGTGTAGTGCTATGCTATGTTGAAGCTCTTGTCTTCACAATGGTTTTCAGCTCCTCGGGAGAGTTGACAGCTTTGTAGTCGAGCTCGTCTAAAAATGGCTGACAAACAGTTTGTGTGTAATCAACTATGGCATGAGACAATTTCAACGTCCAGCTCTCTGCGTAGGCTGCTGAGTCGGTTGATGTGCTGTACTTATGCATATTTGGCAGAATCCCTCTCTTCCATATTTCCTTCGCAGAAACTGAAATTCTGTCCGCTATCTCCGCCTCCAACCTCTGATGGAGCAGGTCCGGAGGGGATTGGCAGAAATGGACGGCCGAGGGTCTGTGTGGCCGTCAATCCAGATGGCATCTGTTTGCAAGGAGCATGTCAAGTACATGCTCAGGTCTCGGGACAGGAATATCAACCCATTCCTCCTTGAAGAATTTGGACCCTGTTGGTGAGTTGGACATATTTAATGGCCTCTTGTAATACATTCTGCCTTCCTTCCAGCACTGTGTGAAATGGTTTTGGGGAGCACAAAGAGCATTTTAAACAGCCCAGGGCCTTGACGAGGGAGTAATTGCCTGAACGTGTTTTGATATGTATGTGTAGAGATTTTTGGCAGCAATAAATGACTGCACAATTTTGTAATAGGTCAGTGAAAAGTACAGGGTCAAGAGCGCGGTTATGAATAATTCAGAATCTCCTCTTCAAGATGAGGCCTGTTATTGTGATGCCTCCATGTAACATGGCAAATCCCATTGAAAATCCCAGGCTGAATATGTCTGGATATGACATACAAGCTTTTTGCAACTTCACATGCCTCCCAAAAGCATCTAAGTTAAGAGTATTTATTAAAGACGGTTTTAATTATGAATCACAGATTATGAGATTGAATATTGAAAGGGACTGAATAGTCGTTTGCACTTAATCACACATCCTAGACGACTGGTTGAAGGCTCATCCCTGTTGCTAATTAACCCCACACAGCCATCATGACTCTGAGACCTCATAAATTATTGCCATCGGAAATATTATTTTTGTACAGATGTTCGCATGATTTCAATCTCTTTTCAATTGACCATTAATAATGATGCGTGCCAAACAAATCACTTTTTCAGCCCGCTGCTCTCGTGCTTTGTTTAATTTAAAGAGAAGCATTACAAAAGCCAAATAAACCCTAATTTTACAAAAAAATGGTATTTTAAGCGAATCGATAACAGGAAAGGCTCAAAAGGCATGTATTTGATTTACCAAAAAATACTGATTCATAGGAGTCATATATTCAGTATTTAATGCATGCAACCTGCAAAGACAACACACCGGAAATACTTGTTTTCTTGCTAATATTTCGGTTCATAACATTTATTTTCATCACTTTCAATTCAACCAGCAAACTTAGGTAAAGTATGACTTTTTTTGTCGTGGGATCATAGATTCATTAGCTGTGCCTCATATAGTCAAATAAAATTGAATCATCTGCATTACGTAAGACACTTTCAAAATGTGTAATTTCCTGGCTCATAAGTTTAGTAACTTTCAATAACCTTTCAAAAAATACATGAGAAATTATGATTTTATCATAAGTAGACTTAAATTTTCATGTCTGTTTTGAGAATGCATATATGTTTAATTGTAGTTAAAATGCAGTTTAATTAATTCAAGAAATCAATGTAAGTAACTCCCCATTTATATCAGTGAATTAAAGACTAATAATGTTACCAAATAACAAATAAATTCCACACCTCTTCCCTGAAATGTACCTCATCTCCTCCACCTACTGATGGAACAGGTCTGAAGACGACCCTCGTGATTGGCAGAAATGAAGGGCCAAGGATTTGTGTGGGTGTTGATCCAGATGGCATTCTGTTGCTTAGTACGCAGAGCATGTCAAGTCCAGGTTACCTGGAGGACATGCTTAGGTCTTGGGACAGGAATATAATTCTGTTCCTACTCAAAGATTTTGGTGTGCAAGAGAAAGGATGACCCGGACATATTTAATGGCCTCTTGTAATACATTCTGCACTTCTTCTAGCTCAATGTCGTTTTGGGGGGCGCACAAAGAGCATTTTAAACAGCCCGAAGCCCTTGACGAGGGAATAATTGCACAAATGTGTTTTGATATGTATGTGTGGAGATTTTTAGCTGCAATAAACGACTGCATGATGTTGTAATAGGTCAGTGAAAAGAACAGGGTCGAGAGCGTGGGTGTGAATATTTCAGAACGTCCTTTTTCAAGATTCCTTGCTATTGTGATCCCTCCATGTAACATTGCAAATCCCATCAAAAAAAATTCAGGATGAATAAAATTTCCTGTTAACATGTCTGTATATGTTAATGCGTCTAGGTTAAAAGTATTTATTTAAGATTACTTAATTTTGGTGATGCAGAATTACTGAATATGAGGATTGAAAGGAGACTGAATAGTCGTCTGCACTCAAACGAGGGATTTAATTAAACATCCTGTGGTTTAAGGCTCATCCCTGTTGCTAATTAACCCTACACAACCATCATGACTCTGAGATCTCATAAATTATAGCCATCGGAAATATTATTTTTGTTCAGACGTGAACGTGATTTCAATCTGTATGACTTTTATAGGCCACTCATAATGATGTATGCCAAGCAAATCGCTTTTAAGTGAGAGCAATCGCTTTTTCAGCCCGCTGCTCTTGTGCTTTGTTTAATTGAAAGAGAGTCATTACAAAAGCCATATCAGCCCTAATGCTACAAGAACAAGAACCGTAATGACTTCATGGCAGATAAGTGTACTGAATGTAAGATGCGAGGGCGTTTAGTGACGTTTGATCCATGGGCGGTCAAGCTATTAATGGAGATTTTGTTTGTGTTTTAAAATGACTGGAATCGTTATGGTTGTAGGTCATACAAGGTCAGTCCAAACAATGGCATCATGATTTTTCTCACAGTTATTAGAAAGTGACATTAACATAAGGGAAAGGTGTTAATGAAATTCTATAATTTTTTTATTCACAGTAGGCCTACCAATTTATAAAAACATAACAATACCTGAAAAGATTCTTTAATTAAAAAAATTCATATTTGTACTATAGCAATGACAAAGACACAGCAAAACACAGTAATTGCTGTCTTTTTGTGAATGTCTCAGTGTTTTTGAAATGATTGAGTAAATGATTCAATGACTCCTTGAAAAAGACAATTACTTTTAGTTATATTTTTGGGCTTTTTTATTCAAAATAAAATGTGGCGATTTCCTAAGTGGATAAAAAATGACTATAATGACTATAATACATGGTGAAAGAGCACTTCGCAGCACTTCGACCTCGGTGCAGAAATATCATCACTCCTAAAACTCCCCCTCCCCTCTAACTTCCGTCAGGAGTGATGATATTACTGCACCGCGGTCAAAGTGCTGTGGATCGCTCTTCCGCCATATATTATAGTTAAAAAATTTTATCCGCTTAAAAAATTTGCCACGTTTTATTTTGAGTCTCTTCTGCTCACAAAGCCTGACATTATTTGATCCAAAAACAGTAAAAAAAAAAACTTTAAAAATGTACTATTCATATGAACTATTTTCTTTTTGAATATCTTTTAATATGTTATTTATTCCTTTGATTTTCAAAGCTTATTTCTTTGCTTTATTAGTCCAGGCTTCAGTGTCACACGATTTTTCAGAAATCATCCTAATATTCAGATAAAAATATATATATATGTATAAAAATTAAACTGACTTCAAGTGTTTCAATGGTATAAAAAAAAGCTTTTTATTTCAGATCAACCCTGATCTTTGTTTTTTGGGGGTTTTTTTATCATCAAAGTATCATAAAAAAATAACTTTTAAATATTGATAATAATAGTTTCAATAGTTTCATGCACAGCAAATCATCATATTAGAATTCTTTCTGAAGGATCATGTGACACCGAAGACTGGAGTAATGATGCTGAAAATTACACTTAGGAGAAAATGAACAAATTAATCAAAACAAGGCTGGAGAGGAATACACACAAGTGAGGACAGGAACAGGAAGGACCAAATAAGGGCAAAGGAGGCACGAGGAGCAAAACACCCACACAAGACAGGATCAGAGTCTGACACTTACATTTTAAAATATATTCAAATAGAAAGCATTTAAACAGTAAAAATAGTTTATAATATATCTGCTTTTACTGTATTTTGGATCAAATAAATGTAGGCTTGGTGAGCAGAAGAGAATTATATATATATATTAAAAAAAAAATCTTCCTGTTCAAAAATATTTGACTGGTAGTGTATATATAGTTTAATTGATCGGTGTAAATCTGAGATTTCTATTGCCAGTATTTTCTAAGCAATTGCATGCTCAATCCTAACATTGTTGGTTTGGTGGTGGTTGTTATTGAATCTGAAATCTTAGCTAATGTTAATTAACTTTCCATGAGATATTTGCAGTGTTCTTTTAGTGATGATATTATATTTTTCCCGAAACATCAAAGCCCATAACACCATACGATAAATACTGTCCAAGGTTGTTTCATCATTCACTACAATTAGGCTTTTAGTGACTAATGAGTGAGTAGTTCATTATACTAATGGTTTAGCTATTGGCACATTACTTCAATTCATGGCCATCATCATCTGTTAAGTCTTATTCATGGCTTTTTTCATTATCAGTGCAAAGCTAGACGTTTCCTTTCAATGGACTTTCTTAATGATGAAACCAAAACCCAATTCAAGCACTATATGTATATATATATATATATATATATATATATATATATATATATATACATACATACTAAGGGACCAAGAAGGCAATGCCATGATGGTGTTTTGCACTCCCACAGTAATGATCTTCTCTCATTTGCAGTGCCCTAGCTGCTGTATCTTTGTCTCTTGAGAGGGACTCTTGCATTACTCTTTTCCTCTAAAAAGCTTAGCCTGCTTTACCTGCTGCTCCAAGCAGTTCAGCCCCATGACAAAAATAATGTTTAGAGCCACCTTAAACATTGAGGACATTTGGGTCTGAGCATGTTTCTTTACATAATGCATTCTGAAAAACCAATGGCTTTCTGTCTTTCCTGAGCTAACTTAATTCCAGCTTTGCATGCAGGATTTTGGGGTCTGAAAAGAAACTACATTTTCTTCAGATGAGTCTCAGTGTGAACTGCTCTATGAGACATTGTTCAAAGGCATAAGTATATATAGTCTCATATAAAACACAGTTTTCAAACTGTATTATATCGGCGCAGTTAGGTCCACACAGTCATCATTCAATACTTTAAGCATTATGAAAAAAACACAATTTTCACCCAAAAACCTCACCACTCCCATTGCTTCACATTAAAATGATCGTTTAGTGAAAATACATCACCTCCCTCGAATTATTTTGCCCTCTATTGGAATGAACTCTTTCCATCCATTTATTACAGTTTACTTACAGTTTACTGGCATCCTTTTCTCTTCTCCTACTCTTCCTTTTTTCTTCCTCCCTCTTGTTCTCTAAATAGATGCATTTCTAGCTGTCAGCAGAGATTGTGGGACAGACTGAATTATGGAATCATATGAGCTTTAGGTGCTTTAATGGTTTTTCTATGGAGAAGATTACAGAAACAACACAAAGAGCCTTGGATTAGGGCAGATATATTACATTGTGATGGATCGCAGAGCCAGGATTTGGCAGTCAAACGGAGCATAAAAGACGTCCATTTTTAGAAACATCCTATCAAACCCATCCCACCTGAGAACCATCAAACGTTCTTTTAATTGGAAATGTTTCATCCAGCCTGTAATGTGGGGTTTCTGACGTGGCTAGTGACGATGAATCAGTTTAAAAGGTTTTTTTTTTTTAACTCTGAAGACAATTTTTTTTTTGTCTATACAATGAAAGTCAATGTGTCTTTCAGTTTATGGACAAAAGCAGTTCACATTCAGAGTTTTTTTAGAAGGAAAGTGTAGACAGATTTGGAACAATGCAAGATTAATATATGATGACTCATTTTTGTGTGAACTATGCCTTAAAATCGACTATAATCATTCAAGTTTATGCAGTGTTTCATTCTTTTCTGCACAAACACACCTCCTTAATATGCAAATGAGGCTTAGAATGTGCCACAAAAAATAAATAAAAAATGGCTCTACTTCCCCGGCACAATTAACCTTGAGCTACAGTAAAGTAAATAAAATTGAATTTTAAAAAATGCTCTTGACTATGTCACCCCAATTGTGATCTTTTATCCAATACAGACTGTAGACTACATAAATGCATCCTGTACAATGAATGAAATGTTCAAAGGTGGCAATAACCTTTACTCCTCCCCGCAGGAAAGGAAGTGGTGAGCTAAAGCACTGCTCAGGAGGCTGAGAAGGGCCTAAAACAGGATGATCCTGGCTCTTGAGTGAGATGCTAATGATGATAAATGGTGTATGTGTGGATTAATGAGAACAGAGGACCAGACGGGGGGAACCGGGAGTTCCGGAAGAAAATCTTTGTGCCGTCTCGCTCTAGACGTGAAAAGCTCAGTCGTTGGTGACGGTACTTCACTGTTTGCCCTTGAAAAGCAGGTCCTGTAATTATATCTCCCTTGTGCAGAAAAGGGGGAAGGGACAGACCTGCCTGGAAGCTTCCTCATAATTACATGCTGCCTCTCCAGTAGGATCAGACGAGATGATTTTACCTGTGAACCATCTGTGTTATACTCCACAGTTATTGGTAAGTGAGGATATCAAGCAGACTCTGGGTTTTTTAGCAACAGGAACAGTCTCGTGGGTGAGCAGCATTATCTCAAGGACAGGAAAGAAAGAATGACTTATGAACAGAAGTCACATAGGTGTTTGTTCTATTCCAGCACTGCACACTAATGCATAAATACTATATATATCTAAACATTTCTTGTAACTTTTGAATTTTAGCCCATTCCTATACAGTTTATACATTCCTATACAGTGTGTATATATATATATATATATATATATATATATATATATATATATATATATATACTGTATAGGAATGGGCTAAAATTCAAAAGTTACAAGAAATGTTTAGCTGCAGTTATTAATGAAAAAAGGGGTCACATCAGATACTGAAAGCAAAGATTCACGTGCTTTTGCCCAAAACAGATTTTATTATTTTATCATTTTAAAAAACATACATTTATAGATATTTCTGTGGCAGTTTTCCATTTGTTTGTCAGGTAGCAATGCTTTTTAAATTGAATTAATGGCATTAATTGATTTAAACTGTTAAATGAATTCATCCAGTGTAAAACAACAAAATGGTATAGTCAATGAATCTCTTATTATTAAAATAATAGGAAATAGTTCTGAACTGAACTTAATTTTAACAATGTAACTTTTCCATGACTTTTTCTTTCATTTTAATCATTTTGTTCATTTCTTTTTCCACTTTTGCAGGTTTTGTAATCATTTCCCTGGTTGAACACTGATACCAGTTTTGAACACTGATACCAGAGGTTTGTTATAGTCTGTGCTATAAATATATTTTTCTTGTGTCTGTGATTTTATTTTATTTTTGTGGGGTTTAATGGTGGAAGTGTTTCTTCTCAGTGTTCAAATGAATCCAACTGCACAGATTACAGTATAAAGATCTGACTCAACAAATCACACATTTGTATCTTTCTCATTTAAGACTGACAGGTTGGTTTAAATAAAGCACAAAATTAAAATTAATTGCAATCATACAGATGGACTTCAGAAAACTTCAGACTCAAATTAGAAGAAGATTAGATAAAAAAAAAAAAAAAAAAACTATGCAAACAGATAATCCAAGCATGAGCAGCGCAGTCCAATTTCACTTCAATTAACACTTTGATAGGCCACATTAATCACGAACTGCAACAATTCAGGCTGTATCTCTTCAGCGTGTCCCTAAACAAAACACTGCAAAATAGGGGAACAAATGAGCAGATAAAGCAAATTGGATTGGAAATTTAGTCCCCCAAATGACCACGTAAATTATTGCCCATGCAATGCGTCCCACTGTTAAGCATCAACAAAGAAAAAGGATATGCTCGCCAGCCACCAAGGATAATTAAGTTCCACAGTAGCCGGAGTCTATCAGAAAGGCAATGCGGCAAATGGACAATGCAGAGCTAGCGCACACATTACTTTAAAGACACAACAGCGACACACGGCCATGTATTGTTGTTGACGCATGCCTTCAGCCCGAATACTGCTTTTTGGTGTATGAACATGAAGTGAAATTCAGTAAAATCCCTCAGAGACCAGCCAAAAGCCAGCGCAGCACTCTCTTTGTTAAACATGGCCGCAGGAGAAATGAATGGAAATGTGTTCCGAAGGCGTTTTTGAATTTGCAGTCCTGAATAAGATATAAGCAAAGTGAAGTTGTAAGTATCTCAGGGGAGTCATCTTCTCGAGGCATTGAAATTGCATTCAACGTTTCTATAACCACCAGGAATCTCTCCTTTTCTCGACCATATAGCGGCCCCCAAATGTATTCAGGCTTTGGTTAGACGCAGATGGGTTTTCTTTTCACTGGTCTAAATTATTATTGATTTAGAAGCCGAATCCTTTTCACTTGAAAGGTAAAAACATACAAGTGGGAATAATTTGAGCAATTTGCTGTGCACAGTTGCACCACGTACAAAAAAAGAGAGATAACAGATAATTTCGTTTTCCCGGTAAATGGCTTTGTTGAAAGCCTTTTCAAAAGATATGCACTTGATCATGCATTTTATGAAAATGACATGCAGTCATCAAATGCACTTTTCTTCATTAAAATGAATCTACAGAATCTAGATGCGCTATTATAATATGGCTTGACATATTTCACATTTCATTTTCTGTTTTTCTTTGCGCACTATTTCCTCTAGCGATGCTAATTGCCACCGCTGAATCATTTCGAGAGAACTTTATGAAGTCGTTCTGATAAAAGGTGACATTTTTCCGATATGTTTCGTTTCTCAACTCTTTCTTTTATTCAGATCGATGGCTGCAAACCTCCCATTCCCTCGTTTTCACTGCCCCTGATGTTCAGAGTTGCTCCAGGCTCATTTGAATTTCAACAAGAAGCCAGTTGACGCTTATGTCAGTCTACACAGATTAATGGAGTGGAACTTTCCTCACAGTGTGTGGGCAAACACAAGGCCCTGAATGTGTAAACAAGCAGCACAGACTCAGTACATCAGCCCAGATAAAGGTCTTCCACATAGAGCGCCAGTGTACTAAGGGATAGAATCCGCGCGGCTGCCTCAGAAAATAATCATGAGGGTTGCATTTCAAGAAGCTAACTGGCTTGTCCTTGATTTCTCCTCTAGCCACATCAGAGCCCTTCTAGTTCACATTCAAGTTTTGCCTTACTCTTTCCAGGAAAGTAGAGACACAACTGCAATATTAACTAGTGCATCTAAAGGCCAGGCTTGCCGTGATCATAATTTTGCTTTGTGAGCGACCTTGTTGATTTAAAATCTCTTGCTCTTTGGCATTGCAAAAATCTAAGAGGCTCTGATTTTTTAAATGTTCCAGATCAATGAACCGTTTAAGTTTTTGCTTCCTCTTATTCAATGGCTGTAGTTCAGATGGGAGGAGCCCTTTTGCACCCTGTGGTTTTTCAAAGATCCAGTGTCATAGAATACTGTAATTTTAAAGGGAAGTCAATGTGAGCGGAGAATGCTAAGTGCCTCTGTAGCGATTCGCCATCTGTGGAATTAATTGTCTGTAAAAAGTAGAATGCTGGGGAAAGGAGGGGTTGAATTGATTCTCATTGATTTGCTCCAAGGCTTTGATCCATGAGAAAATGCCTTGTAATCATGCTTCAGGAGCCATAAACGAGACTAAGTGCTAAGTCATTAAAAGCAATGTTTTTTTTTAGAAATAGCATTCTATAAAAAAAAACCCTTAGGCGGATAAAGCACTAGCAAAGATGTAAGTTTAAGCACCGTAGCCCTTTATAGGGCACTGTTTTCATAAGCCCTCAAACATATCAGCTGAATTCAGGAAACGGGGCAGAAAATGAGAGACTGAAATGGTGCCTTATGGGAATTTGTAGTAATACCTGTCATAGTTCATTATTTACCTGTCATTTCAAATGCATTCAGTAATTTTTTTTCCCATAAAACATAAAGCATTTTTTATTATTTTAAATGGTTGCTTTTACACTACAGTTCAGTAAACAGTTATAATCAATGAAAACATTGTAGACACAATATCGTCTATTACGTTAAACAAATTTAGTTCCAAACTTGGCGTTCTTGAATGAATCATTCAATCACTTGTCAAGACTGTCAGAATTTTTGTTCCGGAACGAATTTAGTGTTTTTGAGCAAATCAACTGAGTGAATGATTCAATAACTCGTAAACACAGTCACTTGTTTCTTTCCTGAATAAATCACTGTTTTTGAATGAATCATGTGATCTGCATAAAGACTCACTGATCAATCCCCACCACCGCAAGCTTGATACACATGTAGATGAGTAAACAACAATTTACATTTTTGCATGATCTGTTCCTTAAGAAGCATCTTGACATAAAAGTTAATATTCAGACTTGATGAAATATGAAATGATCTCCAATGATGTGTGTGCACATGTAGATGAGCAGAAGACGACAGATCCAACAGCTGGATTTGAGACACGCTGTTTATGTCTTGCTGCTTGACCTCATTCTCTAAATACTTTGCACTTGAGATTGATGCCAGCCCTAACACAGACTTCCAGATGTGAGGTCAGAGCTGGCCTCGGGGTTGAAGAGGACGTTGTTTATCCCAGTCGATTACGTGGAGTCGCCATTGTCACCTGCCTGTCAGGCGCAGCTGTTTGTGTTTGCATTGGGCCATGTGTATGCATGGCTAAGACACCTAAACAGTCCTAGCGCTGCAGAGCTGTCACTGTTAGTCACGTTCACGCGGAGCAGGACTGTTTTTGAAAGGACGCCAGGCCAGAGGACATGAGCTGGAGCAGAGGTTAAAATAACCCACTGAAACTGATGCACAGAACAGGATGGCAGCCTGATGGTAATTGGCGGATTGCGGTAGCTTCCTCTGCTGCTCTTTTAATGGGGGGAAGTTGATCCACTTAATGTCGAAGCTCGATATCTGAACGTGCCACAGGACGCGTTACGAACGATTAGAGAGCGATTGGCTACTGAAATCCCTGCAGTCTCTAAAAAAAACATGTCTTGATTTTGTAGCCTTGCGTTAATCGTATTTTACCCTCTCTTTATGTATAAAATGCTCATCCAAAAACGAGTGCTTTTTTCTTGATAGCAATTACATGTGCGGCCAGGGCCCAATCACACATGGTGGTGCATCAGGGCCAGCCAGTGGAAACAATTCCGTTGTATTATATTATTTCCAGCCATTTTGTCGGCTCTGAAAGAAAAGAAGAGAGGCCACTTAAGACCATTTTCTAAACCTAGCCATGTCGCCGTCGGATTACAGTGATTTTCTGGCCTGGTTATGCCAAGATATTGTTGGAAAATGTATGCACACATATACAATATTGGGTGATATTGGAAGATATTGGGAAATGGGAGGAGGCTCGGTGAGACTGGGAAGTGGCCCAAGCTTTTGCATGTGTGACACCTGTTCATGTCTCCAACCCTATGTGACATCTGGATGTGATAATGCTCTGTGTTAACTTTGGTTCATGCGTAAATATTAGTAATTTTTGAATAAACATTGCCTTTGCCATCATTTAACAATAAATAACAGTTAAAACCCTAATAGTTTAATAACACAGTTTAATGTAATCTATAGCCAGTCTCAAAATGTCCCTTAAAAACTAACTGATGCGTAAGAAATAGTTATCATATAGCAATAATAGTAAGCACGATTGTTTTCTCTTATTTCTGCTTTTAACAAGGTTCATTAATCTCAGCGTATATTTTATGTTCCTCAACATGAAACAAGCCTGCAGAGATCATTTGATAGTTAATGAGTTGTTCTGTTCACTTCTCACGTACTGTGCTTGTTTAGATGGGCTTGGTTGGATTCTATCCGATCCTCTAACCTACATTTCTTTGCGATATGTTATCATTAACCCAGAAATGTTTGTGCATTTCTAGTTTATTCCATGGCTCTGTGCTCTTAGCAGATGCTGCATTTTAAATGATCTGCGAAGACTCATTTAGAAACTCAAATCTGTATTGTATTAGATTATGTTTAAAAGAATTAATCTGTTTCTGTTCTGCCAGATGTTCTCCCATTTGGTCACCAAAATAGCACATTATCTTAAAAGACAAGGGATATGAATTCAAAATGTATGTCTATATATATCAGCAGACAATCCAGCAAAAAGCTCTGCGGGCTTTTAGTCGTGTAAAACATCACTAAGAACAGCTAATCAAATCAAATACAGTTTTTTATCATATGTAAGGACTTGTTTCTCAGCATTATTCATCGTTTTGATTCAGAATGTTTTGATTGTGGCAGAAACTGCTACTGATTCTTGTGACGTGAAGAAAGATTTGAGCATTGAATAATGTGCTATTTTAATTTCTATTATGTTACATGCAAATTCTCATATTTGTAAAACAGCCTATGTGTGAGAATGAGACAAACTGGCTTAAAATCCAACTTTCTTTACAGTTCTGAAAAAAGGTTTATAAATTGAATGGCTGATATTTTGAGTTTGGGTATTAATAAGTCTGCTATATTTTCCTTTAAGGAAATCGTTACACTTGGTATTACCACCATGCAGCTATTTTCTGTGTAGCTTTTATCTGTTTGAATTAGGAAACGCTCCAAAACAGTTTCTCGTGATTACATTTTACATAAAATATGCCAAATCAAAATTTGAATCTCAAAACTGTAAATATTTCGGTGTTAAAAGTATATTCCGTCCTGAGACATTCCTCCCATTCATTTTTCTATGTATGGTCCTCCTCTTTTCTCCTGTATAGTGTGACACACCATTTAATAACATATAAAATATTTAGGTTGTTTCATAAAACAGAAAACGGTCCAGATGTCTCAGTAAGTTGCAGTCTATAATTTATTAAATTAATTTTCTTTCTGCACTTCAAACTTATTGGACTGTAAAGTGCAAACTATAGCTTTAAGGCAAAATAAACCCACTGAAAAAACACTAATGTGACCGTCTGTGCTCTGGTATGACATCCAAATGATTTGATTTGTTGCTGACAAAAGAAAGTTCCAATTTGCATTTCAAGGTCTTGTTGTTATTCGAGTCATTCTTGACCTTATACGGTGCAATCCTAATGCAAAAAAATGTAAAGTATTCAATTAATTGTGGTTCCTTTCCTCCCTCCCTTTCTCTCTGCTTCTCTTTTTACTCTTTATCTAGGTCATCAGCACTGCAGAGTCTCTGTAGCGGCAGCAGCTTATTCCGCCACTTCAAAAAAACAGGTTTGTTTCGCCAGACACGCTTCATCAACGGGACGAAGATGAGGCCATTATCGAGAATAATAATTGAAGCTTTAAAGATCCATAAAGGGCAATCATAGATGTCATCCGTCAGTTCGTCCGTCCCTTGATGCAAGTCAACACGATTACAGTGAAACATCAGACAACTCTAACTGTGAAAAAACCTAATCTTTTGTTGATTGCTGAAACTTGGCCGACAGGTTGCCCACTGGGGTTTTAAAGAGGTATAACCAAATCTCCCACAAGTGCCGGCGTTAAAAAGCCCTCTCTGTGGGTTTTGCATGAATACAGTTGATTTTTCAGAGAGAGCCAATCCATGATTACAATCAGGTTTTATTACTGTGATCAACACGGTATGACATTCAATCAGGGGTTTTAATTAAGAGAATGAACGAATGATAGCAATCAGGTTGTTCGAGCCAAATAGTCTATTCTTGCCAGAAATCCACATGATATTTACCACAAGCCAAGGAATAAAATATGAAATAATCATGGTCTTTTTTTGAAAGTATACACGTGAGAGCTTCATGTCCAAAAGTTGGATTCAATTAGAGTCAAAAGTTGAAATATATAATAATAATAATAATGACACCATCCTTACTGAGACCTAGAAATACAACGAAGCAAAACCACAAGTCTGATCTAAAAAATTATATTGGCGACCATATAATGTGATTTTTTTCTTAGAGGACAACCGAAACGGACAACTGAAATCCATTCGCATACTCCCATTCACTCTATTGTCTGACTGGCCCATTTACTGTATGTGTCTTTGTCTTATCCTGCAAACATTTTACAGCTCTGTGCTTGTGGGACTCGATATGCCCTTAAGATTTATTCTTTTGTATTTATTATGCACACTGACACCCCTCCCTCACTTGCCCTTTTATCAAAAGTTCTTATATTAGAAAAAATAAATCTATTTTAATGATCTTATGTGGATTCTCTTGGCAACATTTGTTAGTAGTTAAGGGCCAAGATTTGCCCGAGCAGCTAAATAAACATGCCTGAAGAATAGTGAATCTAGAACTACGATTTTAGACCAAGGGCTTCATGACCTTATGACCAGCAGATAGTGCTTTGCAAATGCATTTTTCATGAGACAGCTTTGCCATGAGACAGTTTTCTTCATGGTCAGATTTGTTAAAAATCACATTTTCTGAATTCAAAATGGCAGACAGACTACAAAGTGGTATACGGTTTTAAATTTCTAGACTAACACCAAACTGTTGCCAGTGATACTACTTCAAGTTTGGAGTCCATGTCTGGGAAGTCATGTGTTAGAAATGTAACCAAATCTTATAGGATTGCTCTGGAGATCATCTGTGCCTGTGTAAAATTGATAAAATTCAAGATGCCGGCTAATTTTGCCATGCAGAACTCAAAACCACCAGGTGTGGTGAATCATAAAACAAAAAGCCCAAGAATTTCATTTGTAGACCACATGGTTTGAAGGTTACGAGCAGAAACATAAGTGTAATTTTGAGCATGTGTCTCTGTAGTTCTCTGTTGATGCCTGGGGGTTGTGATGGCCTATAAAACTTCTATTCCCTGATTCGGGATTGGACGTCTCAAGACAAACAGAAGAGGACTACCTGGAGATACATACATTAAAGCCTTTTGGATTCCAGTAGCGTTGAAATCTGTTTTCAACCATTTGTTAATGCCAGTGGGTAGGTAAAAAATTCAGCAAGTGCCTGCAGAGCACCAAGACATACTTGAGAAAGAATTCATAAATTCACAAAAGTACTAGGGTATATTCATTTTGAAAGTACTATATATATATATATATATATATATATATATATATATATATATATATATAGACAGTACAGACCAAAAGTTTGGACACGCCTTCTCATTCAAAGAGTTTTCTTTATTTTCATGACTATGAAAATTGTAGATTCACACTGAAGGCATCAAAACTATGAATTAACACGTGGAATTACATGTGGAGTTATATACTTAACAAAAAAGTGTGAAACAACTGAAAATATGTCATATTGTAGGTTCTTCAAAGTAGCCACCTTTTGCTTTGATTACTGCTTTGCACACTCTTGGCTTTTTCTTGATGAGCTTCAAGAGGTAGTCACCTGAAATGGTCTTCCAACAGTCTTGAAGGAGTTCCCCGAGAGATGCTTAGCACTTCTTGGCCCTTTAGCCTTCTGTCTGCGGTCCAGCTCACCCCTAAACCATCTGGATTGGGTTCAGGTCCGGTGACTGTGGAGGCCAGGTCATCTTGCGCAGCACCCCATCACTCTCCTTCTTGGTCGAACAGCCCTTGATGCCTTCAGTGTGACTCTACAATTTTCATAGTCATGATTGTTTGGTCAGCATGAAAGTAATATAAGTCTATGGAAAGGCCCCACAATTCACTGTGTGTGTGTGTGTGTGTGTAGTTTTATACTCTTCTATTTCATACTTTAAACTGTTACAGATCTTGAAAAATAAGTGGACGGGTATATTGCCAAGTCCACCTCGGAAATATCACATTCACCTGTGTTTTTGATGCCAGCCTTGAAAACCCACTGGGTTGACATGGAAATGCACTAAAGTACTACGGTTTTAAGCTAATAATTAATACATGTCCTGTGAAGGCCTCGATAATGATGGTTTCTGACATTCTTCATGGGCATTTCACATTTGACAGCCCACCAAAAGCCCTCATGTTAACAGTTTTTTAAAACTTGCATGACTAATCCACACACACGCACAGCACGCTATTCCATCAATTTATTAATCACCCAACCAGTATATGAAGTCACCAGTGCATTACACCTGGATTAGTGGAACGTGTACAGTCACAGTGTCTTCCACATCAACGTTCGACCAGATCTAACAGCAGCTCCATCCCACCCTGCTGGGCACTCGGGAGTCAGACTCACCTCACTCTGAGCAATCCTGTTTTCATTTGCATCGTCTATTGTCTAAATTGCCGTTCTTGCAGGCCAGGTCACGCTTCCATTCACCAGAATAGGACTGTGACCCGTGTGCGTGCCAGCTCAACCTGCTACTTTCTCAGCGTCCTGAAACTGCGTGCGGCAAAAAGAGAATGATGAATGGGCGTGGTGTAAGTGTGCGTTTGTGTGATGAGTCTGCAGCAGAGGACACGGTGTCCATTCCACCACACACACACACACCAAACCAAACTAGACTCAGGGGTCAGTCGCTCGTCCCAGTGGTGCAATCTGTCCCACCAAATTGGGTTTGATAACAGATCGACTATAGCGACAGCAGGCATTACAGCTTCCTCATGCCCGGCGCTATTACCTGTGCCTATCCACGGCCAGATGTCTGATAAAAGATGGTTTCTGTTTTATCCCGGCTGAGTCAAAACGCAAATATAAAACACAATATTCTTTCGGTTATTGTAGGGTGAACACCTCGTTATTATTCTGTTGCAGTACAGCATATGCGATTTTCCAGGACATGTGAGAGGGAGAAAGATGTACTACTTTCATCCACTTTTTTCCTAACAAGCCTAAATTATGGGAGATACTTCCGGTTTGCAGAAGCTCCACTCAGAAAGACTGAAACAAATAATTTCAAATAATAAAGTTGCGCTATAAATTCATCAGTTTGACTGAATGAGCTGTAATTATCCTTCATGTTCTATTTTCAGATAAGAATAATGTAAAGCTTGGTATTTTAAAGTGACAAAGTATAACAAGAATGTCTATGGAAGATCAGTTTTAAATTCGCTGCATTCTTTATTACCGATTATTTTTTATTATTATTTATATTCCGCAGCAATAGTGTGAAAAAGACAACATACAGTATACTGTGTATTTGTGATCTGCTCTCCCAGTTTAATTTATGATATATCTCATGAATAATTCACTGGTATACACTAAGAATCTCTAATTTTTCTCCCAAATCGTCATGTCTCTTTCCAGGCTTTAAAATGCAATGTTACATTCTTATGTAGATGTATATAACTAAAAAATTTATTCGGATAGAATCAAGCTTTTCCTAGTCTGTAGAAATTTGTTAATGTTTTTACATTAATTAATAACATCAATAAGCTTTCTTAATTGTGACCGGCAACCCTAACCCTAACCCTGATAAATAAAAGTCTCCTCTATCAAACCGATCAGACAATTTCAGAAAAAAAATGAAACACTTTTCAAATACACATGCTCACCTTGTTCCAGCTTTGATTAGTTCATGATATATGCATGCAGAAAAACCAACCCCCCAAAAAGTTTCTCTACAAATACATTGGTTGGTTATTTTGTCTCACTCTAGCTAGAACATGATGGCTGCACAAATGGATTTTTAAAAGCTTTTTTGCGGTATTTCAATTTCAGAGAACTAAAAAAATACACAGATGTATCTGAAATGCAAGATGCCCGGTTTCGGGACTATTTTATCGTGTTAACACACACACATTGTTTTTGAATGTAATCGTTCAGTTTGGAGGCTAATCTAGTCTGACATTCCTCATATTAGAGTTTTGTGAATCAGTCTGGCACTTTAATACTTTAAAAATCTTTTTGCAGATTTTTAATAGGATGAAAGATATTATGAGCCCTATCTGTCAGCCCACACGGCAAATCTCCCACAATAACCCACCCGGCAATGACAATCGAAGACATTATCATGGAAGACTTTGCTTCAGGAGAGTTTTATCTCCATCAGAAGGGGTCATTAAAACTTCTTAAACTAAGTGCACTTGAATAAAACTTTCACAGACTACAAGGTAATCTCGCAGACACTGAAACTCCAACAGTTTTATAGTACCGGCGTTTTCTCCCTATTAAATAAAGCAATGAGGCCCAGTCATATGCTTTGCTTTCCCGTTTAAAACCCACCTATCCTAAAATTTCATTTTGAGCTCTCATTTATATTTCTCACATGCTTTTTAATTTTAATCTCAAGTATAGATCTCATCTGATCTTCTATATGTAGTGAATTTAGAAGTGTTTACTTATTCTTTTCTCTCTTTTTTTTCATACAGTTGGGGTCAGTGGGGTCCAAAACAACGTTAGACCCAACTGACTTTTCTTCTTTTGTGTTGCACTGAAGTAAGAAATGACCCTCTTTAGCAGCAGTAGGAATGAACATTTTCACTGCTGTTGCTGGCGTTGAGCTACTTCAGCTCTGTTTGTAGACACTTCAAATATACAGACAGCATAATTTCACTGAATTATAAATTACAGAGGCTGTTTGCTGGCTGATTCAGTTTGTAATCAATGTTCCCCTTATATGACCGCTTTAAAGAGCCACAAAACTCTGATGGAAAAGAAAATTGACCATTAGATGAGTTCAAGAGTCAAGCTGAGTCTTATAAACTACTGAGCTACTGCTCGCAAAATGATGCACAATTTCACGATAAGTTATTCGTATATTTTCTGAAAACATTCTGCAGATCAATATGAGACGGCTTAGCTTTGCAAAGCGTCAATCTGTCCCTCAGCATCTTAAAACACTAATGCATCTATTTTGGATGAAGCACTTCTTACCCTTCGGCCGTTGATGGGCTCCAGATAAATGAGTTGAGAAGCAATCTTATTTTCGCTAAGAGAGCCTGAGAGAGGGAGGATAAAAATCGCATACACTGCAGAGGATGATGGAACCAAAAGGCAAAGGTTTGCATATTGAGGTCTGAAAGGATGTGTTCTAGGGAATCACGGCTAAATCATTCCTGGTTCTGTTGTTGTTTGATTAAGATGGGCCAGTAGTGCACCCAATATTGAAGTGCTAAAATAGTTTATTCACTAACCACCCAAGTTCCAATCAAACTATGACAATATAAAGGAATAGTTCACCCAGAAATATACATTTCCTGAAAATGTACTCATTCTCAGGCCATTCAAGATGTAGATGTGTTTGTTTCTTTATTGGAACAGATTTGGAGAAATTTAGCAATACATTAGTTGTTAACCAATGGATCCTCTGCAGTGAATGGGTGCCGTCAGAATAAACCCAAACAGATGATAAAAGAATCACAATAATACAAAAGTAATCCACATGATTCCAGCCAAACAATTAACATCTTGTGAAGGAAAAAGCTGCATGTTTATGAGAAACAAATCCATGTTTTAACTTTAAACCATTGCTTCTGTCCTTCAAAATCTACAGACATTCTTTCTAAAGCAGGTTTTCACTTGTAAACTGTGTTTGATCAGTGCATATTTTGTCTCCCGATTCATACAAGATAAATGTTCCACTAATGATGGACATTAATTGATTGAACGGAGTCGTGGATTACTATGTTTTTATCAGCTGTTAAGACTCTCAATCTGACGGCTGCCATTCGCTGCAGAGGATCCATTGGTGATCCACTGATTTAACAATATCTCTTCTAATGAAGAAACAAACTTAGCAAATTTTTATTTGAAATTAAATATTCCTTTAAGTTAGCCATCCATTTTAATAACTTGAACTAAACAGCGCAAGCAGAATGTAGTGCAATCTCCGCAGCAAGATATTTTGGCTGTTATTTTCTGAAATGTTTCCCCATAATGTGCAAGAAATTATATTCCATGTCTGTTTAAACAGGGAGCAAAGCGACTGGCGATGTCTGAACAGCTGAAAACAGCTTTGAGTACAATTGTCATATCTATTCATTCTTCTGAAGTTTACGGTTTACTCCACAGACATATTTTTAGAGAATTGACTGGATAATGCTGCTTTCTGAAATTGTTTAGTGTTCATAGTGAATTGTCCATCTGTCAGATTAAGACAAATCCTCCATTAACAAATGAAATGAAACGTCCAGATGGCATGAAAATAACACTTCAGTATGGTACCAAATGTCACAGCAGAGTGGTTAATGCTCATTAAGTTTACTGAATGCGAGTTTATGATTTTGTTTTTAAAACAAGGGCAGTTTTGAACCTCTTCATGCATCAGTGTTTTATTTTTGTTCATATTAACTGTTTTTATTTCCTTGCTATTATACACTCAAGTATTATGCATTTAGATGTTATATAAAGATTTTGTGTTACTCGTTTGTTTACATCTCTGACATATTATTTGGAACAGTAGAATTTGTCCTCAGAGATCTGATTCTTAAGAAATCCTGACCATTTCTTATATCAGTGTGTGCCTTCCTACAAAAGTCATAATAAAACTAATAAGGGAGAAAATCAATGAAAACTCTAGGGGTCTAGGTTATCAGTTTTCAGATATTAGTTCTGAAAGTTCTCTGAATGCCTGTAATCCCCCCTTTAAAAAAAATACAGTTTGTCCGTCCTTTTTTTTATTCAATTAATTTGATCTAAAATGTAATGTAATTAAATTTAATTGAAAACCATGTCTGTACTACCTGAAAGATATACTGCTTAAAATCAACTAAAAAATCAAAATAAGTTAAATAATTTTTAATTTGCCAATTTGTTTGGACACCTCTGGCTTTATTAAACATGCAGCATTATATTCTGTCCAAACATACAAAGTCATGTTTATAATTCCGTTTGCATAGAATTTGAAATATTTGCATGCTGAATTGTGATTGGTCTTTTGTATTTCCATTTCTTCCAGCTACTGTATCCTATTTGTGTTTGCAACTTTTCTGACTATTCTAACCTACTTTTAACACAGTTTTTTTGCTGCCTTGCAAGCATCGGTATTTCCTTGAGGAAATGCATATGTGGTTTGTTTGGATCATTGCATCTCTGCTGCCAGACATCACAGGCAATTTTGCACCTATCCCATGCAGAAAGAGACGAAGACTTTAATGTTTACAACCACTGCTCCGTCGAGCGACACAAACCAGTGAACAAACATTCATATCGTTTCATCTCCAGAGCCCTGGAGTCCCACACCCTGTGCTCCAAACAGAGCACGGTCCATCACTGCAGCAAGCATATAATCTGCACCCTCTGACTAAAAAAACCCCTAGAGCCCTCCAGGATGGAGAACAATATTTCCCCCTGACTCGCTACAGCTGCGAAATGAATGCTCCGCTGAAAAACAAAATCACCACCGGGGGTCCGGCGACTTATTGCTGACATGAGAATCAGCAGGTTTCAAGACTCCGTAATTAGCGCCTCAAAGACGGAAAGTTACTGGGGGCTGTGTGTTTTCCACTATCCTCAGCACACACATCACCTGCGTGAACTTCTAATAATCCGGATGCTCCTGTTCATCTGTAGTGTACGTTGAGACTCCAGCGTTTTTGGCTACACTCATAGATGTTGACTTTCCTTTTTCTGAACTTTTAGCGAGATATGCAGAAACAATTCAGGCCTTGAGACTTCTGTTCAGTAATAAACACCAGATATATTGTACAAAAAAAAAAAAAACATACTATGCATTAGTTAGCATTGTCTAAAGAAATTATGGGTGGGGCTTAAAGTGATCGTTCACCCCAAAAATGAAAATTCTGCCATTAATTGCTCAACCTCATGTCGTTCCAAACCCGTAAGAGCTTTGCTCACCTTTGTTATTCGGAAAACAAATTAAGATCAAATCTGAGAGCTTTCTGTCACTGCATAGACAGCAAAGCAGCTAAAACATTCAAGGCCCAGAAAGGTAGTAAGGACATCATTAAAATAGTTCCTGTGGTCAAACTGTAATAAAAAATATATATAAATATGTGTTCCAAAGGTGAATGAAGGTCTTTTGGGTTTGCAACAACATGAGAGTGAGTCAGTTATGACAGAATTTTCATTTTTGGCTGAAAAATGCCTTTAAGGCCCATTCACACCGAGCACAATAAAATACGATAACGATAACTATAAAGTTGTAATTTTTATTCAAATTCTACAAGTTCTACATCTATATCATTGGATATCAATGGAATCAATTCAAATTTTTTTTTCTTTTTTTTTTTTTTTTTTTGCAACAAAAAAAAGTAATTGACAGCCAATCAATTCAATTCAAGTATGAATCAGAATCCATTCTGGATGATCCTAAGATCATCCTAAGAGCTTGAGCACTTAAAGTGGTTGAAGACAAAACTGCGTTGTGCACCTATAATAAACAAACAGTTTGGACATTAATATATGCATGGTTATCTTTATAGATAACATTCTTGGTGTCAACGAATTGATTTTCTGGAGCATTTTACATGCACACGATTTTTGAGTTTGGGGAGCGTTTGCTTTAAGTTCTGTTTGTTCAGTCAGCAGCACTCTCTAAGGTGCATTAAACCTAAATTGACCTTCAATAAAACAAATTTATATATTGTATAGAAAAACCCATGTACAATTTTTTGAACAGATTCATTTTTCACACTGGTTAGGTTATTGTTGGTGGTTGCTTACTTGCCAAAGGAAAAAGTGCCCAAACCCAAGTCCCTAAGTGTGTGCAATAGTACTAGTGATACTTGCTTTAAACACTCTGAAATAAATGAATCATTCAGGGATCTGATGAATTATTGATGCTTCATACAACATGCATAACCCCTAACCAGAAATGAACTGAAACCTGAATCATAAACATGCTGTGTGTTACCAGCTTTCTTCATACGCCCTAGTAGACCCGGCATCATCCTTTGAGAATATTACTCACTGTTTAATGAACACACCATCGTCACTTTCGGGCTTGTCTGCCTAACCAAGCAGACACTTGTCTGGTTTTAAATGTCTCTGTTTTTGTTGATCTTATTTGGTTCCTAATCTTGAGAAATCGATAGGATATGGGAAGAAATAAACATGTATTGATCAGAAAAGGGAAGTTAGATGCAAGGGTGGGATTAGAGCAGACCCCTCTCTATCAGTCTGAGAATGTACCTCTAAATGGATTTCACACACACTCTCTGATGGCAATGCCAGAGCCGCTTATTCCATCAGATTCCACGTCAGATTTGAAGATTAAAGACTCATCTGGGATTTATCCTCACAGAGACTTTAACCAGTTTTTTTTATTTTATTTTTTTTTACAAAAGTTGGAGCAGAGTGCAAGTACAGTGCAGTTAAAGGCCACGACAGATCAACAGAAAGCTGTTGGATTTTTGAGAGCCAATCACGACTGTTTGAGCTGTAGCCTAATATTTGCCATGTTTTCCAATTAAAAATGACAGACGCAGACAAACAAAAAATGGTCTGAAAAAACAGTCCAGCTTGATTCATATGAACAAAATGCCTCACAACATTGTAATCTGGCTGGTTTTTGGTTGGACGAGAGGCACTTGGACTGTGTTTGTGTATTATAGACAGACATTTATTGACATTATAAATCATTATGCTAGCAGGTGGTAACAAGTGACTGTGTAACAAATAAGTCATGGAATCATTAATTCAACCAATTTGTTCAAATTCACTTATTTATTCAGGAATTGTGACATGGGACAGTCTTTATGGGTGAGGCATTGAATCTTTCATTCAACTAATTCTTTCCAAAAAAAAATAAAAGTGAGTGAATTGTTCACCTGACTGATTCTTTCAAAAAACACAAATTTGTACAGGACCATAAGAATCTTATGGATGAGTGACTGAATATTTAAATTCAATAGATTCATTTAGAAACTTTATGAATGAGTCACTGAATCATTCACTCTACTGATTTCTTTTCAAAAACACTGATTCATTCAGGATCAAAACATGTAACTGTTTATATACAAGTCAATTAATTATTCACTCGACTGATTTATTCACCATAATTATTTAAGAAACAAAGCAAGTGATAATCTTATGGCTGAATGATTAAATTTTTGACTCATCCAATTGGTTCAAAACACTGATTCTTTCATAAATTAATTAGGTAACTGTCTTTAATAATGAGTCACTTAATTATTCACTCAACGGTTTAGTTCATAAACAGTCATGCATTCAGGAATAAAACAAGTGACAGGCTTTGTAGATAATCACTGAATCTTGTACTCAGCTGATGTTTTTCTCTAAAAAACATAAGTCACTGAATTATTCACTCAACTGATTCATTTAAAAACACCAATCAATTCTGTAACAAAGCTAGTGAGAGTCTTATAGATTTCATTTGACCAATTTGTTCAAAAACACTGATTTATTGATAAATTGAACAAGTGACCTTTTTTGCTCACTGAATATTTTGAAAAATATGTATTATAATTGTAATTACGCAACGGTAAGTAAATGATGACCAAATTTTCATGTGCGAGTGAACTATCTCTTTAGCAGTCTGATCATTTGCACATAGCGTCACATTGAAAAAAGAAAAATGGTTTCGTCCATCCAACACCACAGCATGAAGTACAGCTAATATCCAGCACACTCCCTCCCTCCTCCTTCCCACCAGCCACGTCCCAATCAGCCCAGCCAAGCGATTTATCATCCTCACCTGCGGCCGCTCCATTTATCATCCTTAGATCGCATCTCCAATGGACAGGAAATGTTTATTTTCGCTCATTACAGTCACCACCGTTCCCCTTCCACCAACGCCAACTCAACCTCCGAACCCTTATGTGATACCTGGGCCCATCTGATCTCATTGCATGTATCCCTGTCTCATGCAGACCATGCACCACTGCCCTCAGCCATCAACCCCTCACAGCCGCCAGCACCACTCCATTTGCATTTAAATGGCCAAAAATACACATTTCACAGCCTGTTATTGGATTATACTCCCCCTCCCCTGATATCTCCTATTAGCAACTGGAAAGGTTAAATGGCTAATATTGTCAAGTCACACCAGGACTCGTAAAAAACAAAATTGATGCGATGCAGCACAAACTCATATGGAGGGGGTTCGAGGGAATTACCTTCAATTTTATACACCAGCGGCATCCCAATTATTCTGTCAGACCTGTGGTGATAGCAAATATCACCCACTTTTCATACAAGTTAACTCACCCGGGCGAGACTGCATTAGATTTAAATTATGAGGATCCAATTGGGATTTGTTTGCAATCTTGCATAAAACCCTTCATTCTGGAGAATATGATCAAGAGCAGAATATACAGTACTGACTGCTCCAAGCTACCCTTGATTACACGCCAGACGGTAAACAACCATTTTCAACCACCGATAAGGGCACTTAAACCTCTTTCACACTTTGCTTCATTCAAGATAAATCATTACAATCCTTGGGGAAAAAACCAAACATCCCACTTTTTCCCCACACACTGCTGCGTGGCATTGCAGTTCTCATTTGGAACCAAATCCATTCCAAATTCACATTTTTTATTTCTTATTTAACGTCAGTGTGTGCGAACCTGTTCTGATCTCACTCAGTGTGAATAAACAGCTCGATAACTTCACGGTTGTACATTTTCGCTGCTTGTATTTTGGTCTGCTGTGTTTTTCTGGCCTCTAATTATTAGACTTGGTTCGACTGGGATGAACCAAAGCTCCTTTTAGAGTCTTTCTCCCCCGTCTTTCGCTGAAAACTGAACCTCTGCCTCTGCTTTCCCTGCTGACAAATCAATCCAACACTTTTCTTTTTTGCAGCAGGCCAGAGAGGAGCTATTGACTGCCTCCTTCAGTTTTGTGGATTGTAATGTACTTCAGTAATGGGGAATAAATCATGTACACATGCTACAGTAAAAAACTGTCAATTGTTAAGTCACCACATAAAACCAGTATTAAAATATTTGTAAGACTTTACTGTAAAATGCAGTAAGGTATTTGAAAGTAATACTTTCACAATAAGAATACAATTATTAAGGTTAGTAAAACATTTCACATTAATATTGTTTCAATAAAACAAATCATATTAATATTATAATACAAAAAAAGTGATTTTAACCTTTGATTTTACAGTGAAAAGCAGTAAAATCCTGTTCCCTCATTTTGAATGATGTCATATTTTGAACATATTTTATTGATTTATTTAAAAAATATATATTTATGTATTAAATTCAATACAAATTCTATATGTATTTTTTTTATTTCTAGTTATTATGTACAAGTATTAGAATGTTACACTTTTTGTAGTTTAGTTTTTTTTTTTTTTTTTTTTTTTTTGTGTTCCAAAGATGAACGAAGATCTTACGGTTTTGGAACAACATGAGGCTGAATGACAGAATTGTTCATTTTTGGGTGAACTATCCCTTTAAGGATATCAGAAACGTGTGATTTTAAATAAATCAAATTTCTCATATGAAGCCTTGAGTGGCTGGTAATTTGTAGGACACACACGCAAACGATGTGTGTAGGCGCATGTGTATGAGCGCGTGTCCATTCCCACTGGAATATATCTGATGAGATCGTGCGAGATTAAATTGTCTGAAGCCTCTGCACCTGAACTAAAGTGATTCACACTACATGGCAGAGAGCCCAAGAGACAGTTAGATTTATATGACAATAACACAAAAAGCAAGCACTCTACTCTTCTTGCATAAACACAAGATGGGGACAGAAAAAATGAAAATGGAACGCAAGGATGCGTTTATCATGCGCTACAGAACCTGCAGGTTTGCCTTCAGTGCCAGGGTCACTCATATTTCAGAAAACTACTAATTAGATATTCTGAGTGCCAGATGAATTCTTAGTAGTCCTAAATAAAGTCTACAAAGCCATTTTTATTTATCCACATAACTTATCAAGGCTATGTTTTTGAAAGATATTTATGAACAGTTTGAAAAACCAAAATTTGCTTGTTTATTTGATTTTTTTGACACCCTAAACACTTTTGGCTTAATTACTTGCTCCGAAGTGACAAATATGATTTTTTTTTTTTCAGAAATACAATATCACAGTAAGTTATGTTTTCAAATAAACTCAGTTGGACCTAGAAACCTTGAATATTTTATGTATTTGATAGATACGTGTCCGTTACCGTGACAGAATACGCAGTAGGCCATTGTATAAACCATTTGATGGTTAGCTTCCTTTGACATTAGCTTGTATTATGCAAGAACGCTCTTTATTAAACATTCATGCTTACACATCAATCTCAAAGGTGGAGCGAAACCCTTTTATTTTGTGCGAGCAGGAAAAGAAAAAGCATTAAATAAATTGCCACAGGAAACATCCAAGCACCAAAGAAACCATTTGACATCATAGCAGATGAAAACCGGGCAGAGTAAAAATGCTGACGTGGAGCGAATGGACCTGAAAAGCGTAGCTGACCCTTACTAAGGCCACCACTGAATTAAATGTGATATTTCTCAACAGGGGGAGAGCTTTGACTGGCAGATAAATTAAACGAAATGACATGTGTTACCCAACCGCAGTCGCATTTTACGAGCAAACGCGAACTATTCCATTTGCCTCAGGTAAGAGATCAGAGCGCAGTTCTTTCAAAGCATTTAAAAAGCCTGTTTCTAAACTTCAACTTGAATACTTTGTGCCCTGTGTTTGCGTAAATGTTCATTCTGTCTGATATTTTGATATCTGAGTTAAAGCTGCTGAGGTAAAGAATGCTATTTTTCATAATTGCATCTATTGAGTGGCGCGGCGTGCTGTAATACACGGCTGATGAAGGAGGTGAGAACCAGCTGCCAGCTGTGGCGTAATAAAACCCTTTTATGCCTCACGCTGATTGCTGCGCTACGGAGGGAAGAGTTTATGACCACTGAGCTGATTTCCGCCACCAAAATAGCCCTTTTCGCGGGGATCTAGTCTGCGTTGAAATGCTGAGAACATACTGATTCAGATTTAGAGTTTGCTTGATATGTCATCCATGATGCCTTCAGTTGGTCTGTTTAATACATGAAGTGTGTTCTGGTTGAACTATACTTGGCTAAACTTTCAGCTAATGATGCTTACTCATTACTAGTTTGAATATTTATCACATAGCCAATGGATTAGATGCAGCTTTTGTAAAATTCACAGATTTCCAGACATTTTTATGAATTAACAAACACTTCTGCTTAATACAGCACTACATAATGAAGAATAAAGTTACACGGCCAGTCTTTAAATACCAATTAATTGGGTGTATTTTATCAGTTTTATTTTGATAACATAACACAATATAGCATTAAGTGTACATGAAGAGAGATTTAGTGTTTACTGTTATATATTCAGTGTAAGCCGAACTGAAAGTGTTAGAACAAACAGGTGTCGACAACACAATTCCATGCATGTGCTAGTAAATATATATTTGTGGTCTGGAATATCTCCAAAGTTGACATGAATTTGTCCTAGACAGAAGTGATCTTGCGATGCCTCGGGAGCTTTCTGAAACCAAACACTATTAAGCTTCACAGCTGTTTTGATAATAAGAAATGTTTCTTGAGCAGCAAATCAGCATTATTTGTGAAGGATAATATGATGGTGAAGACTGGAGTAATGATGCTGGAAATTCAGCTTTACCATCATAGGAATATATAACATTATTAAAACAGAAAACAATCATGGTAAATTGGAATTATATTTCATAATATAACTGTTTTTACTACAGCAGCTTTGGTGAGTATAAGATAAAAGAAAAAAAAAAGTCTTACCAACCTCAAATGTATGAATTGTAGTGTAGACATCTACAGTTTGTGTACATTTCTACAGTTGTTTGAAACAGTTACTTCTTTAACTGTTTCAAACAAATCCCCTGACATTTGTTTATGACAGAAAAATAAAAAGCAGTCACCACTATCTATGCAGAAACTACATTTACCATGGTACATATTCAGGGCCCATTTTAAAGCAGTGCTAAACTGCAGTAGGAATGCAAACCAAGCCGTGCCGTGCCGAGCCAAGTCGTCCAACACAATAGAAAAACACCATTAGTTTCAGTCGTTCATAACATACTCAAATTGTGTCTTGCTTTTTTTTTATTTGTGGTAAAATGAAATGAAGTTCTTACTGATGTGGTCTGGAACTTAATTAAAAATAAATGAATCAGTTACAGTTTATCGTTTGGTTTCTGCACAGACCTGCATTTGCCGGTCTTGTCATTTACTGACTACACGATCGAATCGGTGGGTGGGGTTAAACTGGCAGTGATGTAGAAGCAGGGGTTGATCTTCTTCTGCAGAGGCGGGGTTTGACCACACTATTACATCTTAAAGTGGCACATTATGCAACCTGACGTTCTGGCAGATTGGCTTCAATATAAACTGATTTTAGGCTAATGACTAAGTTTTGAGTTTTGAAAATTGCAGGATGTAACAATTACCTCTTATGTCAAAAGAATTTACATTTCTCAGTTCATGACCTCTTTAATACATTAAGCAAGTTCTTTACATTAAGATTATTTAGACAAGAAAAGTGTACAATAATGTTCACTATATTATCCCTTGTGGCAAAACTGATTAATTATGAATCGCGACATTAAAGTATTTGTGCAAGTGGGTTCACATACATAAAGATTATTCCTAATATAAGTCCTGACACATTTTGGACTTGTGTATTCTGATGTATCATAAAAAAAGAAAGAAAGAAGAAAAGAAAAAAAGAGCTTCAATCTGTCATAATTAGAGGCTTGAAATTTACCATCACTTTCTTCTCAAAGATGAACTGGGTGCTGTATGATCCGTTTCTCCGAGAATACACTTGCTCTTACGCTAATGACGCTGATTACTCGCCAAACTTTTTTTTCTTTTTTTTTTTTTTTGGAAATGGGGGCATTAAATACAGTCATGAATCTTGTTCTTCCCACAAATGGGAGCGACGTCAGGGGCAGCGCAGGATTAATGGTCATTCCTCCTGCCTTCTCCTTTTTCTTCAGGGCCTGGTTTTCTATTCACCCACAGGCTAATGCAAATTAATATCCACTCTCCCAGAAAATGAGTCCTGCGGAACTGGGCTCTCTCGGCCCCGACAGATGCCGAAAAGGAGTTGCGGAGCACAAACACTTCATTAACTATTTCTTCCCGCAATTAATGGAAATAAAAAGCCATGGAACCTAGCCACAGACTTGATGGTGGTAATCAGTTTTCCGCTTGATTGTTTGTTTGCTGAAGAGGAAGTTAACCACCCATGGGTCCTCGTTCGGTTAGTGCGGTGTGTATATATTTAGAGAAAATCGAGGACAAATAGAAATCTTTTCATTGTGTAGTCGTCCTTGGTATGATTCGCTTTGCTCTCACTCATTTATTCATTCTGGCTTCCAGTGTGTAATATGACAAACGACTATGTTTCAGAGCACTTTTGACCCTGACAAGGTTAAACGTCTGCATTGATTGGTTGCTTAGAGGGCAACTTTCATCAATGTCATGCTGCACTTGTAAATAAAGAGCCTTCAGAAGACTGTTCTCATGCACAGCTTTTTAAGTCCAGATGCGACTCAGTAAAGTGACACGATTAAAGCTGTTTCCTCGAATTTTCGAATTTTTGTCCTATCCAGATGCGAAAAAGATTCAGACTTGATTCATTTGTGTCACAAATATTTGGCTTGAAAAAGTAAAGAAGTAAAACAAAACATTGCATTCTTTGAAACATGTTGAATACTAATGGTATATTCAAGATGGATTTCATGACAATCTCAAAATTAAGCAACTTCAAAATTTAAATTTTAAAATTAAAATTTCTAATTTCAAAACTTCAAAAGTAGGATTTCTGAAAACACATTTCATAAAACAATATGTTTTGAAATTGTATCTGATTTTAATTTCATCAAAATGGCAAGGTTGATTAATTTTGAATTAATTTAGATTTTTTTTTTCATTATGGTTCTTAAAAATAAATAAATAAATAGGTCAAATAAAAAGTAGCAATTTTTTTTTACATATTTCATATTTATGACATATTCAAGATGATTTTGCAGGCAGAGTCAGATTTCAGTAATTTTTTAAGAAAACACATTATTCACATTGTTCATTATTCATAAAACAATATTTTAATAGTCTCTCTGATTTAAACTTAAGTAGCAAAAATGGCAAGTCTGCATTAATTTCAAATTCATTTTTAATTAATTTTTAAAATGATGGTTATTAAAGTGAATGCATATAAAAGTAAAATAAAATGTTGCATTTTTTTAAACATTGGATATTAATGGTATTTTCAAGGTGATTTTGCAGGCAATGTGAAATGTAAGCAACTCCTTATTTATAAAACAGTATGTTTTGATATTTTTTCTGGTTAAAACTTAGTAGCAAAAAATGAATCAATTCATTGCATCTCTGATTCAATGATTTATTTAAATTATCACTCAGACGTTGTACTTTACATTCAACTCACCATGAAATCTCATTGGCCTTAAATCCTAATCAATATATGCCACCCATTTATTCTGTCCATCATCCTGCACTTTCCTCTAGATGGTTGTTAGTTGAAATTTTACTCTGGCATGCATGAAGTGTGCCAGTTTTCCTATGCTCACGGTTTTCAGGTTTTCAGTTGCACAGATGGAGACAGCCTCGGGTGGATTTGTCACATTATCTACAATTAGACATTCTGACCAACATGCCCTGCGGGCTGAGTCCAATGCCCATGATACAGTTTGTTAGCAGTAGTTTTGGGATAAGGAAGGTTTCGCACAATATGATGCATGTTTGACAAATTAAAAGTGGGTTGTGCAGCCTGATTTCCATAAAAATGATTCTTCAGATGACAGGAGACTGTAAAGACACAGAGCTTCCTCAGAGAACTAAAGCATCCTGAGCTCCCTGTGTGCATCGCTGTGTCTCAAGAGACTAAAAGACGTAAACACATCACAACACAACTTCACGTCTGTCATTTCGTAACCTTGAACCATTTGGATGATCTCATTTGAGGTTTATAAATACAGTAATATCTTTCAAAGCATCTCTATCTTGATGCTGCTTTCTGCAAACTCTGCTGGACTTCCAAAGGTATCCAAAATGATAGAGGCACGGTAAGATGTGTCATGTTTTCTTGTCCTATAAGTAAAGGAAACAAAGAGATGACTAATAATGCTAAATATAAATCTGTGTCTTATAAAGCCCTCATGTCAAGAGGTAAGTTGAATTGCCAGGGATTATATATATAATAAAGAATATATTATTAAAAAAAACATACTAATGCACAGTCTTATTCCAAAGTCATATTTTATGCACATCATTTGCAATAAATAAATAAATAAACACTAATGGCCTTGCTAGTGGCATGTTCTGCTGTTAAGATGAAGAGATCTATTTAATATATAATTATTTACATATTACATTTTAAATAATAATACATTTCTATAAATGGGATATAAATATTAGCTACAAATATATATGGTTGATATCATTATATTTAATAGACTGAATTAAATAATTATAAAATGTAAAATAATGAAAATGTTAATAAAAATTAGAGAAGTCAAATTTGAAATAATAAAGACTTTCACATTCATTATTTTTGTTTTATTTAATACTGCTTTTTATTTTAATAATTTATATCTTTAATAATTCATAACTACCCTTTAGCCAGATAATTTTCAGTAATTTACAGTCTCATTTCAAAGACATATTTTTGCACCTTATTTTCATAAAGAAATAAATAAACCCATGACTTTGCTAGTGGCATGCAGCATGCTCTACTGATTAATTCATAATTCATGTAATAATGAATATATAACAAACTGAAAAATAAACAAAGCAATACTTAATAAAAAGACTATATAAATATAAAATATAATTTTGAATAATAAACATTTTATTAAAATAGTAAAAAATGAATTAAAATAATGAAGACTTTCACATTAATTATTTTCTATTTAATTTTATATGTATTTAATGATTCCTAACCAATCTTCAGCCGAATAATTTGCATGCATTTTATCCACGCATGCATGATGCATATTTTTAAACTTGATGAATTTGCTTTGACATTTAGCCTCTTTCCAACATGTTTCATCAAGCGATTTCACATTGGCATGATTTATCATGCATATGACACTGTGGCATATTCGCTTCTCATTTTAATGACCCCTTTCCTCTCGTCAAACAGGAACGATAGAGGCAGTGGCACAATTTCCTGTTGTGAGGGGCTAAAAATACCTCCGACTTGCTGATCTGGACAGATTCAGTCAAAAAAAGGATGTGGAAATAACAGCACAGCTCAAAAGAACAAGGCTAGTAGTTGCATATACTGTAGGCTACCTATATGCATACATGATGATGCATCTGACAGGTGTAAATGCAATGCAAAAGACTCAAGGAGTCGATGGAGAGCCTTTTCTAATGAAAATACTCTGCTAAAGCCCAGTGCCAACTGGAGTTATAGGAGAGCTGTTTGTTAGACCACTTCTCTCAGCTTTTCTCATTTGGTGAGCTTCAAATTAGATTCAGTCTGTTACCACCATCAGTTTTCAGCAGTCCGTCTACCTTCTTTACCCTCTGCATTCTAATTTGATTCTCTTTCATTCACCATTCATTTTCCTCCCCCTCTCGCTCTTATTCACTCACTCTCTCTTAAACTCCTCGACATCTCTGTCTTAGCAGTCCAATTTCATTCCAATCAGCCTTGTACTGTCAGCAAAAAAATAAAATAAAATACAAAATTTAAAAAAGGTGCCAAAAAGAACAATGGAAGGCATTGTTAATCCAAGAAAGCCAGTGATATTGGATACCACATTAAAAGCTGAAATAACTGCTTTAGAAACTTAAGTAAACAGATTGCACTTGCTTCTAGGAATGCAGTTGCACTTGGTCTGACATATTTCCAAATTAAACCTTAATATCAGCAATGGAGTAAGACACTAACAAGCCAGTATTGCCCATATCGCTTCATTTACTTGTAAATAAGGATGCTTCTTGCTATAGGCCTAGATGATATATTGAATATTAATGGTATATTCGAAATGTTTTTGCTTGATATCCAATTTAGTTTCGTAAAGATCATTCCTACTGTACTTCTAAATATGTATACTCCCTCATACACTCTGAAAAGTCTGAAGCAGCACTGCTCTGCTGTAAAAAAAATTGTTTATATAAAAAGTATTAAAAGTTAAATTAAAAGTCTGAATAGACAGTATTGAATACACAGTACTAAAGTTTTATTATTATTTTAAAAAAATAGTTTTAATAGCATTTCTAATTAAACAAGTAGCAAATTGTATCGAATCATTTAATGAATCAATTTAAACTATTTGTTTCAGTGAATCAAATTTCAGATTCAGTGATTCATCTGAATCCCCACTCAAAACTGATGATTTGAAATTATGGTTTATAAAATAACAAACAGCCTTTTAGCAAGTTTGATTCATTTTGAATCAGTGCAGATTTAGATTCAGAATTAAAATGTATGTTTCCTTTTCAGTGTGTACTTCCAAGTATCAATTTGAATATTGCCTAATTTTTACTAAGTTCTATTAACTTTTGAATAAGCGGAAATGTTTTTGGAACCGACCGAGTTTTAATAGCTTTAATAGCATATCGGATTTAAGTAGCAAAAATGCTATTCCTTTTTGTGATTTTTGCGTTCAAACTGTTTGTTTTAGTGAGTAAAAACTCTGATTCATTGATTTATTTGAATCATAATTACAAAAAAAAAATATATATATATATATAGAGAGAGAGAGAGAGAGAGAGAGAGAGAGAGAGATTTGAAAGGATGGTGTATAAAATACAAAACAACCTTTTAGCAAGTTTGATTCAATTTGAATCAGTGCAGATTTACTTATAGTTATGATTCTGATTAAAAACTGTCCTTTTCAGTGTATTGGTTTAAAAATTATTCAAAGATTCATTGTGTCATGACTCAAAATTCAAAATGGTCTAATAAAATGAACAGTTTCAAACATTTTCAGATGAAATATACAAGTATTAAGATATTGAATATCCCTATTTCCTACTAAGCCCTATATATATACATCAACTAAGCTGAGATTTTCTGGAACTGGGAGAGGAAGAGTGCGATTTCAAAGTGTCTCATTTGCATATAGAGGAGGTTGCACAATTGTGACCGTTGTGAAATGAGTTTGGTCACTGATGAGAAAATAAACAGTATTTGTTTGCTCGTCTATGCACTGAAGTGCACTTTCTGTCCAAAGTATGTTTCAAAAAACAAATATAATAACCATGTTGCATTGCACTTTACAAACCATTTACATTTTTAAGTTAAGTTGTGACATTTTGCCAAGTATGGTAGGCCATACACAGAATTGGTGCTCTGCATTTAACCCATCCAAGTGCGCACACACAGCAGTGAGAAGTGAACAGACCTTTATACCGGTTAACAAATGTGCTACAAACAATGCAATAACACCACATGGAGAGCCAATGATAGTTTAACTTTTGATGAACTGAAAGGACCCATTCTTTGACCTGATGTTGACCTAAGGGGCTGATTATATGGGCCAGATGTTTCACACTATTGTGAACAAAGTACATTCAATCAACAAAAATACATTCAATCAAAGTTAATTAAAAACAAATAATCTTTCAGTATTGAGGGTGGAAGAGAGCACTGTTCATTCACCCCCCCGCCCCACCTACAATTTGAAGGTCATCCTGTGAATAGTTGCGTGGATAATTGAAAGGACCTCCAGTAAGGGATGACAACAAGAACAAATTAATCGAACTGTGTTTCTATCCCATTTACAATTTATCTGTGCCGATAGCAAGCAGTTGGGAAATGGGAAAACTCTTATCTTCAACTTCATTAGCTGGGTTATCTAAATTACAGCCCTTATCTGTTTTAATTATTAATTTAAGTTTTAAATGACTTTTGCATCTGTACTGTACAAATTCAGTGTGGCGCCACACTGCTGAAAGAGTTATAATGAAAAATTTAAGAAAGTTTCAATTACAAGAGTAAAACTACTAGGATTTGTATGCCCAATAACTATTAAAGTAATATGAAGCTCCCATCTGCTTGTCGTCTTATTCTAAGTCATCCTACAAACCACCCCCCCCCCCCCAAACTGAAAAGTTGGATTTGAAACTGAAATCCACACGGTGCTTTGGGTTTTCATTCATTTTGCAAACCCAGTGGCACCAGACTGCAGTCAGATTTCAGCACCATGGAGAGCTCACAAAGCAAGCGCAGTGCAGCTGAGCGCTCCCCTTTCAACTAGGGAATTTCTCTGTGTGCATGTGTGTTTTAGGTCTGTTTTTGGAAAGTGGAATGAAATATAATTTCCTACCTGACTGGATGGCTTCTGAGATATTGTTGGCCTATTTTCCCTCTCCCCAAATTTAAATTAAAGGCCAATTTGAGGACATTTCTTGCCACTAAATCTTTGATTACCTAATTATTTGTGTTAATGCAGCTTTCTAAACTCCAAAATAAATAAATTTTAAAATACAATTTTATTAATTTATCATAAAAAAAATTATATTCAGACCTTGTAAATTCAAAATGCATATTTTAGTAAAACAAAACAAAAATTTGGTTAAAATGAAATTATAATAATTATATTAAATAATTATATTAAAAATAAATATAAATAAAAGCATTTTTTATTAGTAAAAAAAAATAAAGCAAATAAAACAAACTAAAATAAAATATTAGGTTAGTAAATAAAGTAAAGGCTATTATAAATATTAATATATTTTCAGCATATATTATTAATGCAAAATAAAATAAAATAATAATAATTGTATTATTTTGTGTTTTAAAAGTGGCAGCCCATCTACATTTTTTGGTCAATTACATTTATTTTAATCAAATACAATTATTTTATCAATATTTTTCTTTATGTTTCATCTATTATTTATGTGTGTGTGTGTGTGTGTGTTATTATATATGCCGCCTTATTATAACTATAATTTTCTTGTTTTGTATTGTAGTATCGCAGCACATCAAATCAAATCAAATCAAATGCCAAAAGCTTTCTTTCTCTCTCTTTGCTTCTCCTTTATAGTCTGTCCTTGATGCCATTTCACTCAACCCAAGCTGAAAAAAGCTACACTGAGCTATTTTAGCACACAATGGCTTTTTTCATACAGCGCCACAACCTTTTGGCACATTATCCATGGGGTCTGTGAGGTCGTTCAAATAAGACCGTAAAGAACAGCAGCCTTTCAGACGCTTTAGTGATATGTCTTCGGATTTACACAGTTTGGGTTCGCGCATCTGCATATGAATGTACATTTCGCATTTCGGATAAAAAGCATTCACGAGCGCAGACCTTTATTACTGTGCTGCAAAACACCTCCACCGTGGTTTAATTAGTCCCATTACACAGCCTTCTCTCTGGCTGAGCATTGATAATACAGCGAATGCAAACGCTGTGTAATTGTATTCGAGGCCCTCGCTCGAAGCGGGCGTCTGCGACACATTAAAACTGAAGCGGCGCACACACCTAACTCAAAAACACTCCACTTGCTAATCTCCTGCCTGAGTTAGCACTTGTTATGTTGAGGGGAGAGTCAAATAGTATGGCCCACTGCCTCACAGACAAATGTGCCACATTAGCATTTGAATATGTATTGTATTCTAATCTCCTTTCACTCAAGCATATTTGAATATAAACCAATTTCCTTCCTGCCCATTCAGATTAGTCACTTTGCATTGCTCCGAAAGGACATGTTTAATATTCAGTATCAGATTTTCATATCTTGTAGGTTCATTGTATGATATTGATATTTTATGCTATAATACCTTTTTTTTAGTGACTTCGATGTTGCGGGTTTTATACTTGGCTTTGTCAGAAGGCCCTTTTTTTTCTTTTTCTCTGATATGAACCTGTCTTTGAAGCTGTCATAAACTTTGGAAGGATGTTGAGCAAAGTTTCTGCGCGCTATATTTAATCAGAGCTTTGAAGGCAGGTGTTAGCCAGCTTCTTCTGAGCGAGCCTCAAAAGGCCAGATCTGACATTTTTTTGACATGTGGTTTATTACAGAAGTATTATTAGCAAGCTTGCTGAGCAAAACACCTGACCGTGAGAGTTAAACGCAGAGACGTAATTGGCAAGGTAACGAAACGACACAGAAACTTCATTTTAAGACGTATCTTTCCACTGGATTGTGCTTGCGAGCTGCACACAAAACCATACAGCGTGAGCAGTGTAGAATGATTCGCAAACAAATGACTCATATGAACCAATTCTTTTTTGTGTAAATATTCAGCATAACCAGTGTAATGTGATTTACAGAGCTTTGAAAAACTGTTCAAAAAGGCTCAAGATGTGTTATAGATTACATGATGAAAACTAGTTAGTAACATAAACTAGGTTACTCATTAGGTAATGTATTCAGAAAACGTTTTAGATTATTTTTAGATTACTTTTTTTATCAAACTTGTTTTAAACTTACCATTAAGGGTACCATATTGATATAAAAAGGCAAAGAGAAGGGAAAATATATTCCTTGGAATATCTTTCCTTCTTTTTTTCGTTCTTTTTTCTCTCTGTCTGTCTTTGTGATTATAGTAAAATCTGAATGGTATGACACAGTAGGATTTTCAGGAAAGGAGAATAAAAGAGGAAAAAGAAAGATTATGGAGAATCAATAAATTTTGAATAAATGACTGCCATTATGTGAATAATATGTAATCATGTAGTCCATAAAAAAGTAACTGTAATCTGATTAAGATCTTTTTTAAAATGTAATTTACCCTAATTACAAGTATTGACATTTGGAATCTGATGATGTTATATGTGTATAAATATATATATATATATATATATATATATATATATATATATATATATATATATATATATATATATATATATATATTATATATATATAATATATATATATGAATAAATCAAACCAAACTGGAACTGAAAACTAACTGAGTGCTTGTTAATCTGGAATGTGTATTGACACCCACTCAAAGCAGCACAGAATCTCCCAGGACATGACCACAATGCCCTTCCATTGTTGAAAGTGCGGAAAGTGAGTCTTTCATTAGCAAATACTGTTTCAAAATCTACTAGCATTTCCATCCATCAGCACTGCCCTTGGTCTGGTGTGTGCTTCATGAAAGCCCTATGCGGACTATCAGGGCTTCTATAATTGGAGCTTTGTCAATCAAATATAAAATTTTTATTGAAGGTCAGTTTTCAAAGGAGAAAAAGAACAGCCTGTCTCGTAAGTGTCGTGCTTTATAGCAAAAGACCCAAGCAGGTTATGATCATTAGTCACCAGGTTTGATGTTGCTTCTGGGAAGTCTCTACATCATTGTCTTATCAAAGAGAAATGCACCAAGAGGCCATGGCTTCTGATGACCGCAGCGGTGCTATTGTAGATCTGTTCACCTCTAACATAATTAGAGGTTAAGAGCTTTTAAAATGGCCCTTGACTCATTTGCTTCACCAGAGCTATCATTAAAGGATTTGAGTTCTGCACGGGAGAGCATAATAACTCTCTTTTTCTCACTAAGTGTGAAATCGTGAGAGTGCAATCTCACACTTCACATTAAAAGACTTTCACGCCATTAGCTTACTGGAGCTTCAGGATTCTGGAGGCAAAAATGTGATTAGAACAAAATGCTGGCTGGGATATTGTTTAACAGAATGCATTGAACGTGTTCCTTTAAGCATCCTTTGTTTTATCTGAAGCAGTATTTCTTTTAAACTAATGATGGGATTGAGATTCGTTGATAGAAATGTTGCTTCAGGAGAAACATAGGATAAAACATCAGGAACGTGTCTTGTTTGTGTAAATCATGTTGTTGTTTGAGATATCAGTTTCATGACCGTTAAGTGCATTTGAGTGATCCTCATAAAAATTGTCAAGGAATGTCCATATCATTTTTCACCTAAAAAATATTACAGGTGATGCTTTATTTTAAAGTATTCTTATTAATTTTGTATATATGAATTTGTAAAGTTTTTTTTTTACATTATTTTGATTGACAGTGAAGCATATTTTAACTCCAATCCCCCAGCTGTTAGTACCGTATTTTCCAGGACCATAAGTTTTGGCAGGTCCTGCGACTTATAGTCAGGTGCGATTTATTCATCAAAATTAATTTGACATGAACCAAGAGAAAAACATTACAGTCTCCAGCCACGAGAGGGCGCTCTATGCTGCTCAGTGCTCCTGTAGTCTACACTGAAAACATAGAGCGGCTGGAGACTGTAATGTTTTTCTCTTGGTTCTTGGTTCTAAATAAATGCGACTTATACTTCATTTAATCATCATGACGCATTTTTGGACTGATGCGGACTTATACTTAGGTGCGACTTATAGTCCGAAAAATACGGTGCTAAGTAAAATAAAATAATATATAAATAATAGGTGGTGTCAAGAGACTAATCGTGATTAATATCATCCAAAAATAAAAGTTTTTGTTTACATGACAAATGTGTATACTGTGTATATTTTATTATGTAGATATAAATAAATCCTATATATATATATATATATATATATATTATATATATATATATATATATATATATATATATATATTGTATGTATTGTATATATTTAAGAAAAATATGTTGTTTATATATGAAATATATTTATGTATGATATAAAACATAAGAATATGAATATGTAAATGAATAAACATGTAAATATGTTCAAAATATATGCTGTATGTGTGTGTATTTATATGTACATAATAAACACAGTGCACATACATATCATGTAATCAAAAACTTTCATTTTGGATACGATTTAATCTGAAATTAACTGAAGACAGCATTATTTTTTCTGTATGCTTTTTATATTTATATAATTTAGGCCTAGTTAACTTAATATCACATAAAGAGTACAGTTTTTCTGCAGATGCATGAACACATTTAATAATCATTTTAGGTCAGTAAAGCAATACATGACTTACATTTTGGACAACATTGCTTGTTTTTGCTCAGTTTTGCTAACATAAATAGTTTCAAACAAAGATCACAGCACTGTTTTGGTCTCTGAGCAATGGTCTTTAATTAGTGAATGAATCAGCTTTTTGAGTGAATCGGTTGAATACATGATTCAGTGATTCACTCATTAACACAGTCGAATTCTTTGTTTCTGAATGAATCAGCCGTTTGAATGAATCGGTTGAATCTCAGTGAGTCACTCATTAACAGTCACTTGCTGTCACTTACTGGCAGTTTTAATTTCACATTTCGACTACATTTCTTTTCATGTAAATTATTTCAAATATCAGTATTTGTTAAAAACAAAACATAAAGTAACTGCATCTGTAACTGCAAGGTAAATTCATCCAGCTGAAATACATTAAACAATAGGCTAAATGTTATTTCAGATGCAGATTCCAGAAATGTTTTCTTATGTTGGAATAAAAGACACTAAATACAGATGAAGTGCTTCTTATTCTTACCCGAAAATACAAAATGGAAGAAAGAGGTAAAACTGAACAAAAAATTTTGACTTCTGTTACTTATTATTAATATTATTTTACTTTTTTCACAATAATTTTGCCTATTTACATTTTCTTCCCTTGACTAAAATCAATCAATCGATGGATGAATGGATGGATGGATTCATGGATGGATGGATAGATAGATATATTCATAAATATATAAGTAAATAAATATATTTAGCATGAAGAAAACTGAGCCTATTCAAGACTTATTATTTGATTTATTTTTCATGACAGTTAAGTACATTTAAACCCCCATCCTCAGTAATGTATTATTATTATTATTATATAAAAGTGAATTTAAACCTCCATACCTCAACTGTGAGCAATGCAATAACTAGTTCAGTTAGAAAGCAGAAAATAAGCTTGTCATGCAAATAATTTCATAATGCAAAAAAACCCTTAATCATCTTTTTAATTTAGGCTGAAAAAGCGGCCCAACCATTCACCCTCAGCACTTTCCACTGACCTCAACGCTGAGCTTTGCATTCAGACCCATTCAGAGGGAAGTGCCTGCCGTCAGCTGCGAGCAGCAGCCCGTGACAAGTTACGTCCACGATTTGACGAAGCGCATCTTCAGAATGAATGGTGTCAGGTCATTACAATGACATATTCTATGGGTGGATTATCCTTTGTTTGTTTGAAAGGTGGTGAACAAAACAAACAGATCCTTATAAATATTAAACAGTTTTATAATGTAGTGCCTGGGACAGCGGGGACATCTAATTGCTGTGTTTGTTGTGATGTTGAGGCCTGTGCAAATCTGCTTGGCGCAAAAGGACAGATATCAAAGTGAACATGTGTCCAATGGCATGTGTGAGGGTGATTGTATCGATGTAAGCACCGCGGGTTGAATTTCAAAGAGGGAAGCGTTGAACCTGACTCCACTCGTGGCGGGCTGACAGTGAAATGCTTCGGACTGAGAGTGGATACAATGTCAACATTCATTAGACAAGGCCCTAAATGAAATGGAGAGCAAATGGACTAGAAACTAAATGAAACTCTGCTCTGTGTGTGTGGAAAGCAGGATAAATTCCTTTTACCTTGGTTAAGCAAACTTTGCATCAAATATTAAAATAAGATTATACGTAATGAAATTTTAAAGCTAATGATATCAATATAGTGTATTATAATGGCTCCTCTTTAAATTTCAAGCACAGCGAAGCAGTA
>NW_020528347.1:0-56152 GCF_003368295.1 Carassius auratus | reverse complement strand
TTAGCTTGCTACAACATGTCAAATTAGAGTCAACTTTCATTTAGCCAGACAAAGGAGATGTGAAGCCAGAACAAGATCTCATTATGGCTGACCATGAGCTGACTGACCACCGGCAGAGTAAAAAAAAGAGCAACAACTCAACCTCCTTTTGAACATCATGTTAACAGGAGCTCTCTCGACTAGAGATCATTGCCAGTCATGTTGACCAGACACTTTGATCGCTAGGGTTTATTAACTTTGGCAAGCTCCCCAGACGGACATACAAGCTCATTCTGAACAATGTACCATTCACTACATAATACTATTAGCGAGAACAGAGCACATGGTGCCAAAAAATATGTCTAGTCATCTATCATCCTTCTTTTCATCTTTTCACAGTCTATGTCACGATATCCCATGGTGTATTTCAGTCTAACACTTCAAAAAAACAGGCAGAATCTCAATGACTGATATTAGCTAGCCAGTAAGACAAATGCTAACACTACCTGCTAACGTGTGGTGTGGGAAAAGCAATGTTGTCTCTAGTTTTGTAAATCAATTTGATCTACTTACGTAGGTCATAGTAGTAAGAGGACAAATATCAGCAGCCAGAAAACTAGAATAATCATTTCAGACTTAGTTGAATAGCCAGCGACCAGTATCCACTCATAAACCATTTAAATTAAATTTGCTTCCGGAAATTGCCCTCTGTCTGCCCGTGTCCATTCATGTGCACTTTACAAACCTCTGGCTAACCGAATAAACACTAGCTAAAGATGCTATCAAATGTCCCAAACAATATGCTTTCTCATGTTGCCAAGAATGTCAAATTCTTCCACGGCAGCCATGACTCTACTCTTCTGTGGATCGTATTGATTATTTCTTCAATGGGGTTAGTCAGCAAAGTCAAAATCACTGGGTGCTGCCTAAACATCTCAAACCAAATGAAACAACAGGAAAAGACATAGCGGATTTATACTAGCTGATGAGTGTTTGAATAGAGGACAACAGTCCACAGGAGTCCAATGAAATGTGATCTGGCGATTTTATAGCTAATTTAAAGGAGTCTATAGACTGGGTGGGAACAACAATTACAATAGCCTGTGCTGGATGGAGGCCTTGTTCAGAACTAACCAAGAAAAGTAGATATGCTAATGGAACCCACCCAATGCTTTGAAGAGAACGCTGAGAACATTATTTCTGAGAGAAAAGAAACGCAAAGATATTATTGCAAAATGATTCATTTTCAATCACTAATTGAACCAGGCAATGAAAAGCTACTCGAGGTAAACCAATTTCTGCAATAAAACAACAGACTAATGGAACACATAATAGAGAACCAATAGAAAACCAATGAGAATCATATTATATGTTAGGAGTTTACTTTTATTGACATATTCAATTTAAAGAGGGCGCCAGTGAAAGCAAGAGATTTATTTGCCGCTCCAATGATTTCATTTTTTTATCATTGGGTTCAATTCACTATAGGGATTCCATTATACAATTAAGCTCTTTCCAAACATGGATGAAGTTTTATTCTTTTTTGTGAATGGCCATCCGTTACTGAAAACCTTTTTATTTGGACTAGGCTTAACAGTGTCAAAGCCAGGTGTGTGTCAAATGCCATGTAAGGACTAAAAGGATACGGAAACTAAGTAAACAGGTCAAAAGGCCTAATGGAATGGTGTTGTTGATAATGTTCAGTTAAATTATGGTTTAAACCTGCATTCCTCTTTCTGGTCTTTTATCTCCGGAAAGGCTTGCTAGACTTATTTCAAACCACTTATTTATGTATTAACTTATTAATGTTCCAACTGTGTTTGGATTACCTGGTAATCGATTTAATATGTAGTGGACTTCTTCTTATTGCTTTCCTTGGTGTAAAGCTCTAAATTCCACAAGTTATCTTTACAGCACATGATCATCAGATCTATTGATTCTAAACATTGTCACACTTAGACACAACAACACACTGCTGCATATCAGTCCAAACAGGAAACAAAAAAAGAATTACATAACAAAACCATTCCTAGTAAAATCCAGAAAATGGTGTTACTAATTACCTTTGACCATACGGTCAAGATTTATCCATGAAATATTAATGACAGACAATTTATGACTATTATCAAATTTTTTTATAAAGTTGAAATTAAATTTCCAGCTTACACACAAGCATATGCCATTGTTTCACAACCTTGTAGTTTGTTCTAGCAGTCTTGAAAGATTTATGTTGTCCCTAAAACCAGTTTTGAAGACTGTGAATAGGATTACTGTTTAAGTTGCATCTGTAGCTCATTTAATTTACTGTGACTTCACAGCTTAAGAGCTAATATAAATGTCTTCACTTTTCCATGTCTAATTTCATAGGCTAAACATGCTAATCACATTTATAAGTTTAATTCAGGCCGTGCGCAAAAATGTCAACTGATTATATAGCTGCACTGTATTTACTGTGTTGAACTATGCGCTTATTGAGAAATTACCAGACAGAAATTGGGTATGACCCCTGAAGAGGAAAACCAGCAAAATACCAAGTTTTCAGCTACTTAAAGATTGCTAGGTTTTGATGCGTAACACTTCCTCATTGTCAATCTGCAAACTGTCACTAACTTATTTTTGCCTTTGGGCTTGGCATATGATTGAAGGCGTTTTGCTTTCATGCTAAATGTTTCACATAATCGAGCCTCAGTTTTGGCAAAGGGGTCCATATATGTCACGTGTGATGATAAAGAGCTGTACAATTGGTTCAATGATTATTCACGTACTAGGTTTGGTTTCTTAACCGCAGAATACTGTACACTGAACTGAAGGCATTCACACAACACTTTCATCATACATTAAGTTATCTCCAGTAGATTAACCACACAAATCAAATGACTCAGAAATCAAAACTGTCACGTGTATGAGCTAGCTTCCCTGAGTTTATGTTTGCAAATGATTAACTTTATTTAACTTAAGGTTGTAAGACAAGGTTAAAAGCTCTGAGATTTGAATACATTGGCAGGTGTGTCAAACCAGTAAATGTACTTTCAAAACCACCAAAGTTTGACATAAATAATATGTGCTTAATAATAATAAGTAATAATAATTAGTAATAATTAATAATAAGTGTTTTATTGAAGCATCATTAGAATGCACTAAAATTTTGAGGTGATATGCTTGTGGAAGACCAGAGTTCAAATCAAGCCGTTTCCCCATCCTGGTCTATAATTTGGCCTCTCTCTTCTTTATTTACTGCTTCTCTATTACTATCTATCAATAAAATAGCAGAACTGCACCACAAATAAATCAAGTATTTAAAAAACATTGGTGTTGGTGTTGGTGAGCTGAAAACGCTAATTTATCATCGTAGAGTTGATGCAAATTCCCATCAGGGCTAAGAAGGTGCAAGGTAAATGACTTCTGACTCTTCATACATCAATATTAACTATGCATTATTGAAATTTTAGTATATTTACAACATGGCAAATGTTCATAATTTACAATACCCAAAAGCAAGCGCAGAGCCTCGCCTAGTTCACTTTAAAGCAAAAGAAGCATTAGTGATGCTGTCTGTTATAAACCCTGGTGCATTCTAAGTATCCCCACAGTTAATGAAAACCATTTCTCCTGGCTTATTTCCTGTTTTACAACGTTTCCAAGACTGTGAGTAATGTACCAAGAACATCTAGTTCGTATAAAATATATGCATGTAAATGTTTCGCGTTAACCACTTGCGTAAACGTCCAAAGGTCATGTCGATTTATCAGTTTTAAATCACTCTTATCTGCCTTTTCGAGGACTTCATATTTATCGATCATGTTTTAATGGTCATATTGTTCACATATATCATCGAGAGCACACAGATCATCGAAGCCCAAATATTATCTTTGTTAAACGACAACGAAAGCTGATTTTGACCAGATCGAATTATGGACGTCTCACCACATCGTAAAACACTAGAGCCAACTAAAATCGAACACTTAAGCTTATTATTATTATTATGTCTTTTAAAGTTGCAAGTTGCACTTCTTTTTTTTAACTCAGACAATGCAAACTGAGTAGATATATTGACGAAAAACGGATGTGACAAGTTAAATGGATGCAAACAAACACGCTGGAACAGTTTAATAATGTTCACCTCAGCGAAAGTTAATTTTAAATAATAAACTATTACTGTAACTAGTCCTTCCACACCCCCACCTACTAATTAAGTGCGCGCATTTAGCGTCTTAAAATACTTAAAAGCTCAACGATGCGAGAAAGTCTTTTCAGACTGTCGCATCAATATGTTGTAATATAAAACACGCTATTGTGTTTATTTACATTTCCCTCAGTTACGCTCTGCAGACAGTGCATTTTTGCAAGCGCACGTAGCAAAAAAATAAAGCAAATCATATATGATTCAAATTACACGCGTCAAAGCAAAATCCGTTCACTTACGTTTGACTTCTTCATATGGAACGAGAGGAGTAACTCCAATGTCAGCGAAACCCTATTTTATCTTACTTCGGCGGGCAGGGAAAGGGTTCTTTTCATCCCAAAGGTACATATCCAAAATCATCATAAAGTAGAATCCAAGTCGGGAGGGAAAGAAAGTCACCTAAATGAGCGTAATGACGGTAAGTATCCAGGTAGACGCTTCATACCGCACGATGGTGAACGGAAGGCTGCGGAAAGAATCAAGAGTTTTTTCCCAAGAGCAAAGCCTTTTTATCGTGTGACTCCCGCCCACCCCAGTTTCTCTCGTTCGTCTGCAGCCCTTGGGTCTCACTCATTCGATTTCACAATCACTATCCAATCGTCCAACTGAGATTCATATGATGACAATGTTTTTCTACTAATTTTCGCAGGATGGAACCTCTTGTTTACGGATCGTCTCGACTGTATAATAGTTTGTTTTGCAGAGAAAAGATCTCTGGCGCTGGACTGTTTTTTTTTTTTTTTTTTCTCGAGACGTTGAAGAAATGCTTAGCGTTTGTTGGTATCGTGCATGTTTAATCCATCTTATCTTCGTCTAACTATACATCAAAACTGCTTAACTATGACGAAGACCGAAACATGCTTTGGTTTGGCTTAATTTAATTTTGTTATTATGGAAACATAAGAAATGAGGCGCAGCTGACAATTCAAAGTCTCTCGAACGGAAAATTTAGTGAAAACCAGCAGCCGCTGTATCATCTTCACGCGAAGGCTCTTTGGTGGTTTCATATTGCACATACTTGACATTTTATCAAATATGCGAATCAAATGTGTTCGAATCCCACGTGTTTGACTTTTGTTTCATCTGTGGTCGAATGTGACAGAAGTGCGAGAACACTGAGGTAAACAGTGACATCTACAGCAGTAGTAGGCTACAATAGCCTACAATAAGGGAGACTGCGGAAAACTGTTAAAAATGTTACCCTCTAGGAAAGGAGAAATTAGATGGAGGCAAAACCAATAAGCAATAGGACATTTCAAATAAGATAAAAATTAAGAAAAAGTAATGCTCTTTTACAAAAGTCACATTTTGCTGCAGACAGGAGTCACAGGACAGCTTTAATATTCAGAATATTTAATTGGAATTAAACACATTTTTCATTTGCATCTCTCACAGGCAGCTTGTGTTTCCTTTTTCAACATTACATCACACTCAAGACTCAATGTGGAAAATTAAAAGTACAGAATTTATGAAAAAATGAAATGTTTAAACATTCTTTTAAAAGTTCAATAAGAATGTTAATCAATGTGAACGCCAATATAATATAATATCATATAATATAATGTTTGGTCTTTTGAAAACCCTACATATATTATAATTTTATCTTAATCAATCTATATATGGGACATTCTTTAAAGGTAGGGTACGCAATTCTTTAAAAACGCTTTAGAAAAGGTCTCAGGTTACAAATGTACAGTAACCATAGTTCCCTGAGTTGGGAACTAGACACTGCATCCTCTAGGGGCCGCTATGGGGAACACCTCGTCGTGACCCGTGTCTGAAGCATACATTGAAAAAAACACACTTCGAAGCTTGCGTCCGAAATATGGCAGGGAGCTAGAGGACGCAGTGTCTCGTTCCCTACTCAGGGAACTATGGTTACATTCATAACCTGAGATGTTCCCTTTCAAGGGAACTTTGAACTGCGTTCTCTAGGGGCTGCTATGGGGAACAGTATACCCTCGCCACCATGCAGAGGGGAGTGCAGGACAGAATCATGCCGAACACTAAGTGCCATTTCCATGGGAGTTGCCCCTGGGACGTTTAGACGGCTGTCTGTGACAGTACCCCTTACGGCCAAAAGGCCTAAGCTACATACCTAACTTAATAATTAGGGCCTCGGCCCAGGGTAGAGCTGAAGGCTTGGAATCAGGAAAGATTCCTTTAAAGGGATATGGTGAAGAACCTAGCATTTTCTACCAAGTCTTGCCTGACACACAGGGGCTACAACTAGCTTACGCATAAGCTTGCTGAAAAAGCTGTCTTAACAGTTCTCTAGTAGCAACACTCTGTTTAGATAGTTATCTGAGGATACATATGTAGGTTGAGTGGCGCCCAAGATGAACGGGGCTTTTACCAACTCAAGAAAGGGCACGAAGCTACCGCGCAAAGCCCTCACCATATAGGATTTTAGAAAGAACGCAGAATACTAGTGTGCGAACTTACCACAGTGTGGATTTCAGAAAGTGTGCAAAGACTTCATGTGCACACTTACCATAGCATGGATTTTCAAATACTGTTCTAAGGAGGGACTCTCGTGGCACTCTGATAGAGCAGCTCATAGATGGAATGGTGCATCTCAAAACAGTATGATTGAGAGTCATCAACTCGATCTATGGAAACAATACTGTGAAAAACTGAGAATTCAGTCTCATATGAGAGGAGAACTCCGAGCTCAGAGTAGCGCACTCATAGGTGACCCTTTTTTGGAAAAAGGGGAGCACTGCTAAACTACCACGAATATCACCCAAATAGCCCCTCATGTTGAGGGAGTCGATGCTTGAGGTGTATAACAAAATACACACTGGCTGAATGAATCCCAAGGAACCAAGGTCTAATCATCTCAAGAAAGGGAACGAAGCGGAGCGCGAAAGCAGTAGAGCGCGCCTACGTCTCCCCTGAACTTCTCAAATCGCCATCTCAACGGAAATACCAAAAAAGTTCAGAAGGCGAAAACTGAGCATCGAGAAGAAACTCTTTTCTTTCCTCCCGATGTCTGCCAGGTTCATCCACAGATGTCTCTTCACTGCCACCATGGCTGCCATAGTCCCGCAGCTGGCGGAGGCGGCCTGCTTGGTAGCATGGAGAGAGATCCGTGGTGCAGCGCAGCTCAGCTACCTGATCAGAAAAAAGGCCCCTGCCTCTATCCAGGTCTCTTAGCAGATCAGTCTGATATGCTTGAAGCACCAGCATTGTGTGTAATAAAGCCACAGCCTGACCTGCTACTGCGTATGCCTTACCATTTAAGCAAAATGATTTTCTGAAGGGGCTTAGATGGCAAGGAGGGAGATGGATGTTTAAGGATAAGAGAGGATGTTTCCCCTGCAGAAAGAATTTTTTTTTTTCTACAGGGGGCATCCCCTCATAGCTGTTTTCGCGCATTCAACTCGATGTCGGCAGATTACTTTCATCCCAAAACTGATGGATGCGAGAAGAAAATTACATCTTTCATTTCTTTTTGATCTCTGTATGGAGATCATGCAGAAATGGAAGGCTCACCTGAGCTGGAGGGCTATGGTCAAAAAGCTAACGCTCAATAACCTCCAACAGCTCTACAAATGCAGGGCAGGAGAATTGAGAAAGCTCAGCCTCAGCTTCTTCACCATCCTCAAATATCTCCTGCTTTTCCTGGGTAAAAACCCAGCAGAGCACCAACCTCAGTATCAGAAAGTGTTAAAGATATAACATCATCCTCCAGAGGCATCCTCCATTACGAGCGCGAAAGGGAAAGTCCCTCTTTAAACCATTCAGACAGATCCACCTGTATTCTCACGAGCTTATTCTCCTCCGTGCCTCAGCAGCGACAGGTCCTTAACCGTGGTAAGCAGCTGGCTGCCTTTTTTTTCTCCCTTTTATCTATCAAAAGAGAGACGAATGAGAGCGGAGCTTTTTCCATTGAAAAAACGCTCACAATGCACACAGATTGCCTCCTCACTATTTAGCTATTTATCTGCCAGAGGGGTAAATAATATGGCGGACAATTTTACATGTTTTACATAAAATGCACTTAAATGGAATTGTTTTTCATTTATAGAAATTGCATCTTAGCATACAAATTTTTTTATATTTGTTCTTGAAATAAGACAAAAAAAATTCAGCTTGAATGAATAAATGAAACATTTAGCACTACTTAAAAGGGGAGGAAAGCGTAAGAAACTATTATTTCTTTGCAGATCCCTTGCATGCAATCACAGCAGTGGGTCTGCGACCAATGGACATCACCAGACTCTTGGTCTTATCCTTTGAAATGCTTTTCCCAGCCTTTAATGCAGCCAATTCCAGCTATTGCTTAATTGTTTGGGGGAGTTTCTGTCTTTTTAGTATCCTCTTCAACTGGTGAAATTAATGTTCAATTGGATTTAAATCTGGAGATTGATTTGGGCAATCTAAGACTTTACATTTCTTTGCCCAAATAAAGTCCTTGACTGAACTGGCAGGGTGTTTTGGGTCATTGTCCCGATGCATTATGAAGCACTTCCTGGTAAACCTGGTGTCATGTTCTTAAATATTATAACCAAGATGGTTTTGTACTCTTCCAAATTCATTCTGCTACTGCCATCACACATTAAGTAATTATTCAAATTGAGAGCTCCTGTTTCACAGATGAGGTTGTATCTGTTTCACAGATGAGGTTGTATCTGTTTTACAGATGAGTTTGTATGCTTACAGGATCATTTGCAGTTCACCTTTTTCTCCACACTTTTGCCATCCCATCACTTAGATAAAGGTTAATCTTTGTCTCATCTGTCCATGAGTTCTTGTCCAAAACTCTACTGGCTCACCTTTGTGCTTTTTTTTGCAAGCTCAGATCTTGCCTTTCTCTTTCTGGTGCTGATCAGAGGTTTGTTTGCATCTTGCGGTGTAACTTCTGTAATTCTGTGTCAAAGTCTCCTGCAGACAGTAGATAGACAGAGCATCACCCCAGCTTTCTGGAAGTTGTCAGTGATTTTTACAGACATTTATGTTAGGTTTCTTTTTCAGTTTTTATGATTTGTCTTTCATCAATACTGTAGTTTTTCTCAGCTGATCAAGTCATTGTTGGTTGCTAATGTTGTCGGTGGTTTCCAAACTCTTGATTTCTCCACGGCCTTTGTTTTTGTTATAGTTCTAATTGACTTCCTCTTTTCTTTTAGCATCCAAAGTTCTTGATTTTCTCTCAGAAACTGGCACATCTTACTCCACTCTTCTCTACTGCAGAATGAAAGTCTCCCTGGTTTTGTTTATGTTTTATTTTTTTACAGAACAGTGTTCAGTGTCGACTTTTGACCAAACCCTTGCACTCTTTCTCCTAAGGGATTGTTGTTTGAATGGGTATCTTTGCTCTGTGAACTAATGCACTGTCATACCTCTCTGATAATGATTTCATCTATTATTACAGCTTTTTCCTCTTTCTCCTGCTCTCACCAGTCTGTCACAGGTTTCTCTCTCCTCACGCACACTGGTATCTGTATGTGTAGGAGGGATAACTTAACCTGGTTTTATTTTCTTGATATTGGTGTAACGTGAGAGGATCAGACAGAAGGTCCATGACAAACACTAATTTAATAAAGCTGCTGAAATCTTGCACTTTCACTTCCCACAACACTCTAAATGCATCACTTTATAATTTGTCCCTCTCGAGGAAGCGCATTTCTGAGAAAACACAGGGCCTTCCAGACTCTTGAGAGACATCTTTTAGACCTCTAGGCCCTGATGACTGTCTGTCTAGTAATTTATGGTTCCCACTAGCACTCGCTGAGCCTCTAGAACATGTGTAGGAAATTTTTCAGTGATTAGGAGGACATGTTCGTTTGTAGGGTCACAAAAAAGATGCAGAAAATGATAACAAATGAGAATGGCATCGATTTTATAGTGCCTGTTTATTTAAGCACTGTTAAGTTTTTACATTCTTTTTTAAATTTAGTTATTTTGTTGTTTGTTTGGCATTTTTGTTAACTTAATTGCAAATTTTTTTGTGTTATAATGTAAAATAAATTTCATACATTTCAAATTTTTTATACTTTAATCAACAAAGGCATGGACACATATGGATGGCTAATGCAAATGTATGTTTATTATTAGTGAAACCAAACTCAACATACAGCATGAAGAGTGTTTCAGAGGTCAGATGTTTTTCAAAGAACTTTTTCATGTCTATGAACATGGGAAAAAAGTACAAACACCAGGTTCCAATTACTTCTCTTTCTTTGCACTGAGCAATGTACTTACACAAGCCTGTTTACATTTGCGCAGGACAGGGCAGCTCACTTCTGAACATGCAAAATGAGCATTTATTATTTATCATGACATTTGTTTGACTCTCTGTGCCCACATACTGTATTTGATGCAGCTAAATTCTCAATAAAACAGTTTTCATTTATATGTTTATATAATTTATATATAATACTGTTTCTGTTGTCAGACAATGGAATTAATATGAAATAGTGACTGAAACGCGACCCATTAAGATCTAACTATCCCTTCCCTAACGCTCCCTTCCAAGATGTTAATCTGCAGTTGTCTGATGAAATCAAATAGGTAACACATAAGATAAAGACAATAGCTGTGCTGTGATATCGGCTATACTTGGATTTAAAATTAGAGAAGTAACATAATATCTGTTTTAACTAAAAGCGCTGCTGCTCTCTACTGCTCGCTGAACAATGCAGATGCAGATAAGTATAGTCTGTATACTTATGTATACTGTGTGTGCGCGCGCTGGGAAAGAGACCTCGCACTCGCTTGGCAGGACAGGTGTCGTGCAGAAAATGTATCATCTACCAAAAACTGATTGCCGTCCTCGTCCGACCGTTTTACACTTGCCAATAAGTGATTACAGACTATACTTATTGAGTGAACTGTTCTCTCTGCCAGAGAATTGATTTTCTTTCTTTTTTTTTTACTAGGAAAAAAAAGAAGAAGAAAGTACTTTTGAAGATGCTGGCCCTATTTTATGAGACTAAAGCCTCTTTTAAGCTACTGCATGTTCCCAGTAATACATCAGAATTTACCGCTATAAGCAATACCACATGTTGGGAGGGCTGGAGCAGGGTGATCCCGAAGAGGAGAGAGGGCAAGACAGGGGCCACTTGTGCTTTTAGAGGGCACAATTTTAAAATTAATCTTAACCTACTTTAAGTATTATTCAATCAGTCATTTTTCACCATGTCATGTATCACTGCAATCTCTAGACTTAATCTAACAGTTTCAACTAAAATTAATGTTTCATTGGGTTTCATTTATTTGACAAATAAATTAGAATTGTAGTTTCAGGGGCATGCATTCATTATTTTTGAGGGGGTACAAGTGAAGGGGGGGGGGGGTGCTCTCATGCTTGTCATGACACAGCAGCCCCAATACCCCTGTATAACTACTGGCTTATGTCCCTACTGAAAATAAAAGAAAAAAATCCACAGAAAATCTTCATTAGAACCATTTAAAATGTTTTTCTGTGTTTTGGGATATATTCCATTAGGATTTATTGGTTTTAACAAGCCACCAATAGAAGGCAAGCAATTACCAGAGGAGACCAACATGGTCCATTACAGTTTCTATTAAAAGTCCCAGTATTCTTCTTGCTTCTTGGCTCTCTGTAAGGCTAATGTTGCTAAAGCTACCATTGTCTCTGCCTGTTTTCACTAATGCTGCCTTCATGTTCTACCAGAATAATCGTGAATAGGAATGTGGTAGTTAAAAATTGCGTTTGGAAGCAATGTGAGATCAGTAACATGGTCACCAGTTAAACTGTAACACCGGTATGCTGCGAGCATGAGCTCTTGAAGCTCTGCACTCTTCCGGAAAGGGAGGCGGGAGCACCAGTTCATTTTCATTTAAAGGGGACAAACATAAAAACAGGGTGTTTTGGCTGATACCCAAAAAGTGGCAATTTCAAAAAGCTATGAAAAATTATCTTTAGGGTATTTTGAGATAAAACCAGAATTAAAAAAATATATATTCAATGCATTCTATGGCACCTTTACTTAAGTATCAGATTAGATTAGATTAGATTCAACTTTATTGTCATTATGCAGAGTACAAGTACAGAGCTAATGAAATGCAGTTAGCATCTAACCAGAAGTGCAAGAATATAGTGTTATATATACATAAAAGTGCAGAGTAAGTAAAGCTTATGATATACAGAATGTACAGTGGAGTTGCTATATACAATATTGATCAGAGTATATACAGAATATAAATATGAATGTAATGTAGGGATTGTATGTACATTATGAACAGAGCAAAGAAGGATTATATATACATTATGAATAGCAGGAACTTGAGAACAGTAATAATAAATACAGTTGAATGAGTGTGCAAAAGTATTGTTTAACAATTATATGCAAAATAACAGTAGTGCAATTATATTTTTTGTAGAATAGTTTACTGTGCTTGTACAGTAACAGCTTTAGACAGTTTATAGTGTAATGGATTTAACCATGTGCAGTCTGTGCAAAATATGAGTAGTGCAATACATGTATGTAAAGTACTGTGACCAGTGCAGTTAAAGAGCAGGTGCAGGTTAGATTGGTGGTGTGGCGTTCAGGAGTGTCACAGCCTCAGGAAAGAAGCTCTTCCTGAGCCTACTAGTTCGAGAGCGTAGGCTCCTGTAATGCCTGCCGGATGGAAGGAGGGTGAAAAGTCCATGGTTAGGGTGAGAGGCATCCTTGATGATGTTTCTTGCCCTGCCCAGACAGCGCTTCTGATAAATGTTCTCGATGGATGTTAACTGGGTGCCGATGATCCGTTGAGCAGTTTTCACCACCCGCTGGAGTGCTTTGCGGTCAGATGCAGAGATATTGCTGTACCATACTTAGATGCAGTTTGTGAGTATGCTCTCAATGGTACAACGGTAGAATTCAGAAAGGATCCTAGGACTGAGGTGAACTTTTTTAAGGCTCCGTAAGAAGTAAAGGCGCTGCTGAGCCTTTTTGACCAGGGTGGAGGTGTTTAGGGACCAGGTGAGATCATCTGAGATGTGGATGCCAAGGAACTTGAAACTTGACACACGCTTCACTACAGCTCCGTTGATGTAGATGGGTGTGTGTGCATGATTCCTAGTCCGTCTGAAGTCCACAATGATCTCCTTAGTCTTCTGGGTGTTTAGTTCCAGGTTGTTGGTGGCACACCACTCAGCCAGGTGCTGCACCTCATCCCTGTAGGCTGACTCGTCGTCATCCTTGATCAGACCTACCACCGTGGTGTCATCTGCGAATTTGATTATGGTGTTGGAGCCATAAACAGGAACACAGTCATGGGTGAATAGGGAGTACAGGAGAGGGCTAAGTACGCAGCCTTGTGGCACTCCAGTTTTCAGGGTTATGATGGAGGAGGAAAGGTTATCTAACTTAACAGACTGAGGTCTGTTAGTCAGAAAATCTAGAATCCAGTTGCAGATGGGTGTGCTGATTCCAAGATGGCCGAGTTTGGAGATCAGCTTGGAGGGGATTACCATATTAAATGCAGAACTGAAATCTATGAACAGCAATCTCACATGTGTGTTCTGACTGTCCAGGTGGGTGAGGGCAGAGTGAAGTGCCGTTGAGATGGCGTCCTCAGTTGACCTGTTGTTGCGATAGGCAAATTGGAATGGGTCTAATGTAGCAGGGAGACAGGATTTTAAGTGGGATGCGACCAGTTTCTCAAAGCACTTGGCAATGATGGGGGTGAGTGCAACAGGACGGAAGTCGCTAGGGACCGAGGCAGTGGAGTGCTTCGGTACAGGCACGATGGTGGAGATTTTGAAGCAAGTGGGGACAGTTGTTTGGGCCAGGGACAGATTGAAAATGTCTGTGAAGACCTCAGCCAGCTGCTCCGCACAGGCTTTAAGCACACGACCAGGTATTCCATCAGGGCCAGCTGCTTTCCGTCCATTCACTTTACGCAGAGTGGAGTAAACATCTGATGTGGAGAGTGTGAGAGGCAGTTCACTGGGTTGATGCTAAGCTTTGAGTGAGATCTCCTTATTATTTTTATCAAAGCGAGCATAAAAGTGATTGAGCTCGTCTGGGAGGGAGGCAGAGCTGGAGGGGGGCACAGAGTTAGGTGGTTTGTAGTCTGTGATAGATTGTATGCCTTGCCACATACGCCGGGGGTCAATCCTCTGTTTATGTGTGAGTTTGGCCTGGCAGATACCCTTCCTCAGGTTGGCTCTGGCTGAGCTGTAAGCCTCCTGGTCTCCAGACCTGAAGGCTGCATCTCTTGCTTTGAGCAGGAGGCGAACCCCTCTGTTCATCCAGGGCTTCTGATTGGGGAAAACTTTTATTTTTTTGAGTGTGGTCACTCTGCTTACACATCTGTTGATGTGCTCCAGGACAGAGTTTGTGTAAGTGTCAATGTTAATCTGAGAGTTTGTGGTGGCCTGGGCAGCAAACTCACTCCAGTCTGTGTGCTGGAACTGATGTTGAAGAGTGGAGTCTGCACCTTCCAGCCAGATTTTAACAGTCCTTATTGTAGGTTTCACACATTTGATGACCGGGAGCAGGGAGCAGGAACAAAGAGAGGTGGTCTGACTGACCCAGATGGGGGAGGGGTGTGACTTTGTAGGCATCAGTCACATTAGTATAAACGTGGTCCAGTGTTTTATGTCCCCTTGTAGTGCAGGAGACATTTTGATGAAATTTAGGGAGAACACATCTTAAAGTGCAGTGATTGAAGTCCCCAGCAACAATAAAGGCTCCATCCGGGTGCAGGGTTTGTAATTTGCTAATAGCAGCACAAAGTTCTTTCATAGCCACGTTAGCATTAGCGTCCGGAGGTACATAAACTGCAGCTGCAACAATGCAAGTAAACTCACGTGGTAGATAGAATGGCCTGCACTTGATAATCAGGAACTCCAGATCAGCAGAGCAGTAGGTATCAACAATGACAGAGTCTTTACACCATGATTTGTTAACATAAATGCATATTCCACCACCTTTGTTTTTACCAGAGGTTCCTGCTACTCTGTCAGCCCTGAAGAAAGAGCGTCCATCCATATGTACCACGCTGCTTGGGACATCGTTGCAGAGCCATGTTTCAGTGAAAAACATAACATTACAGTCCATAAGCCATTTCTGTGTGAGGGTCCAGTTTAGTTCATTCATCTTGTTCATCAGAGACCGTACATTGGCAAGGAAGATGCTGGGCAGAGCTGGTCGATGTGGATTTAGCCTTAGCTTAGCACGCAGCCCTCCACGCTTTCCCCGTCTTTGTTTACGGTCTCGACGCCGACGCCGAGAACTTCCGGTCGGTATGAGACAAAAAGAGAGGAAATAACCTTAACATTATCAAAGAGCATTTTCACTTCATTCCAGTGAGTTCAAACATTCTCAAAAACTCCCATGATAATGTCTCAATCTGTTTATACTGTGAAATTACTATCTTACTAACATTCACATATTTTCACTTTGTTGTTTCCGATGAGAGAATTAGCCAGAGAATTCAGTCAGCCAGTGCACATGGTGGCGACACAGTGTTTTCAGCTGTGACTCATCTGAACGCCTCTGATTGGTCCTTGCATTCATAAGCTCAATAGAATCGTATGTGATTGGTTACAATGCGAAGTGCTTTAAAGATCCCTTATTGTCAAAGTTGAAATTTCCTGTTATTTTTTCTCGTTAACTGAGGTCTAGGGCCTATTTAACTACTATATACATTTCAAAACAGTCAGTCCACAGTAAAATGCACACAGCCAGCTTAAAGTAGTTGTGATTTTTCATGAACTGTTATGACTTCCTTAAAAAGTTGACGTCAGAACCACACAGTCACCTCTTTCAGTCACCACCCTGAGCACCACCCACCGTCCCACTCTCCTTCTGTCAAACCCCCAGACAACATTGCACCCATGCCATTGCTGATCACTGAGCAACAACAGCACTGGAACATTTAGAAAAAGTAAACTTTAACAACAAAACCAGATCGACCGACCTGTAACATTAAACTCTCACTCAAAGGACGGACGATCTGACTGGATTGTTACTATGAGGTGGAACGTGTATAGTAAAGACAAACTCATCGCGTCATGTTGAAGATGTACTATTTTTACAGCTACATTATTGTTCTAGCCACAATAAATCACAACAATGTATATACAATCACAAATTATATAAATGTTTGTAGTTTTACACACATGCACAGACATTTTTTCATACACGACATCGTGAGATGCACGTAACATATGGCAAGAAATCTGTAGACTCGTCCATAACAACAAAAGACAATACTTTATTGAAACTTTTCAATAAGTGTGCGCTGCAAACACGAGCATTTTTGATTAACCTTTCTGTCCAGTCCGCTCATTTTATCGCATTCAACCATAACTGTAATCAGTTTGTTTGGCAGTGACAGCAGATATGCAATCAAATTTCTAATTTGAGGGCGTATTATGTCTATTGTTGCACCCAACATCAAAACAAGATGATATATTAAGATCCTTACGTAGCTGAATCTGTGCTGGTTTGAGTGGGACGCCTCCAGTTTCCCCTTTTTTTGCTGCCTACAGCTAAGTTATTTGTGGTTGGCCTGGCCGTGCGCCACTCAGAAAACAACAGGCCAATCAGAAGAGAGGCATATGAATATTAATTAGTCAGGCTAAAATCTGAGAAAGGAGCTGTAAACATATAATGAGATGATTTTTGGTAATTATACCGCAAATATATATTCATAAGGACATCAAAACCTAAATTAAAACTCTAGAGTAAAAAGAGTACAATATGGGACCTTTAAGGATGCATTTGTCTCTGGTTCTGTGCCAGCCAGGGAAAGTGGATTTGAATTTAGCAGCTGGTGTTTTTCTTTTTTTAAATATAAAGTTTACCGGACAAACTGCGCATTTCACCCAAATTGTTTGGTATGATATTATTCCAAATTTAAGGGTTCGGGGGTCAAACTTGTTGACAGGGGGTACTGCCCCCCCAGCCACCCCCTAAGACTGATCCTGGCTAGCAGAACAACCAAACCTGACAGATACAGAACACAAGAAGGTATAATATGCTCCCTGTCCTTCTATGAGACATTTCATGAGAAGTTCATGACTGGAATTCACCCAAATAAAAATCCATATCCGACCGTCTGCTCTCAGGGGCTTTGCCATGTCAATAGGTGCACTGTTTCTGCTTCAAATATTGGGTCAAGAACAGAAATTCTTCGATTTGAGGCATAAAATATAGAAACCGTCAGAACAACACTCCTCATTCATGACAAGAAATACAAAATAAGAGACAGACAACAGCAACACTGTCACCTCCAAGAATAATTCCCATCGTCTTTCCTCGAAAATGAGGTCACAACGAGTCAAACATTTTTTTTTTTTTTTGCAATAAAACTGAATATACAAATCCAAAAAAACAACAACAGTTTTTCTTGGTTCTTGTCGGCTTATTGTCGTACCTTAATTTGTCAAATTGTTTATTACATTGTTTACATTTTCATACACACTGGTTGTGCGGCTGGTATAATTTGGTTTGCATGATCGAAAAAAAGCAATCACAAGTGCTCGAATTGATTTATGTGAAGACCTCCCTTATCCACATAATGCATGGCACCAGCATAAACCACTGATCATAAACTACTTTAATGACTCTGTCTCTAGAGGAATAGGCTTATAGCAGATAGTACATTTGGGATGGTGTAGACACAAGTAACGCTTGACGGCAATACATGAAACACTCTAGTACAGCTAATATATTGGGTATTGTTACAGGCCTAGAGATATTGTTTAGTTAAGCGAGCATCAGAATTTACCTACATGTTTTTTTTTTTGTAGTAAGTGCCATCAAAAATTCATTACAACCTATAAAGTTTGTGCACTGTTAAAAAACATCATTAATGCTGAACTACATCAGTAACACTTACAATAATGAAAGGTAAAATTGATAATAAATTAACTCTTACCAATAGGACTTTGTTTATTGTAAGATAAAACCAGGGATATATCATTAATACAATATCCCCAATACGGTAATTATTTTTATGTTGACAGATGAAAATTTTTATACTATTTGTTATACTATTTTTTTTTATTAATTTCGACATTTAATTTATTATTTAACTAAAATATATTTAAAAAAAAATACATACATTCATACATCCATACATATATATATATATATATATATATATATATATATATATATATATATATATATATACAGTGGGGATCGAAAGTTTGGGCACCCCTTGCAGAATCTGTGAAAATATGAGTAATTTTCAAAAAATAAGAGAGATCATACTAAATGCATGTTATTTTTTATTTAGTACTGTCCTGAGTAAGATATTGTACATAAAATATTTTAACATTTATTCCACAAGACAAAAAAAATGCTGAAATTATTAAAATAACCCCACTCAAAAGTTTGGGAACCCTTGGTTCTTAGTACTATGCTCTGTCACCTGATGATCCTCGACTGTCTTTCTGTTTTGTGATGGTTGTGCATGAGTCCCTTGTTTGTTCTGAACAGTTAAACTGAGCAGCGTTCTTCAGAAAAATCTTTAAAGTCCTGCAGATTCTTCAGTTTTCCAGCATCTTTGCATATTTGAACCCTTTCCAGCAGTGACTGTATGATTTTGAGATACATCTTATCACACTGAGGACATTTGAGGGAACTTTTGGAATTTGAAGATCAAGGTAAATTGTACTTAATTTGTGTACCGGGAAACATACAAGTATCTTCTGTTGCTTACGAAGGGCAGAACTAAATGGAAAAAAATTATATTTCAACAAAATAAGACAAATTTGGCCATCTTCATCGTGTTCAAAAGTTTTCACCCCCCAGCTCTTAATGCATCTTGTTTCCTTCTGGAGCATCAGTGGATGTTTGAATCTTTTTAAATAGTTGTGTTTGAGTCCCTCAAATGTCCTCAGTGTGATAAGATGTATCTCAAAATCATAAAGTCACTGCTGGAAAGGGTTCAAATATGCAAAGATGCTGGAAAACTGAAGAATCTGCAGGACTTTAAAGATTTTTCTGAAGAACGCTGCTCAGTTTAACTGTTCAGAACAAACAAGGGACTCATGCACAACCATCACAAAACAGAAGACAGTCGAGGATCTTCAGGTAACAGCACACAGTATTAAGAACCAAGGGTTCCCAAACTTGCATTTTTTTTGTCTTGTGGACTAAATGTTAATATCTTTTATGCACAATATCTTACTCAGGACAGTACTAAATAAAAAATAACATGCATTTAGTATGTTCTCTCTTATTTTTTTAAAATTACTCATATTTTCACAGATTCTGCAAGGGGTGCCCAAACTTTCGATCCCCACTGTATATATATTATCTTGATAGTGTTACAGTTTTTATAAATATTTTAAATTGTTTAAATTTTTCCATTTTATTTATATTTTGGTCGAAGTGTTAGTAATTTTGTCATTTTTATTTTTATTAATTTTATTTCAGTTTTACTTTTAATTATCAAGTTAAACTAAATTACATATATAATGGAAAGCGTATATGTCCTTAAACACACATTTAAAATATACCATCTTTATGCAGCTTCTATACATTAATATGGGGATTCAATGTAGAATTATGAAAATATAAATATATTATTATGCAATTAATCACAATTAACTACAGAAGAATGTGTAATTAGTTATTTTATATTATATTATGCTTTATGTTATTACTTCAATAAACACTGAAAATGTACAGTAGGGAAAATGCATATTTTGATTGTCTAAAGATTTACATTTAACAGTGCTATTAAATGTATTATTAGTATAAATAATCATATCAAGAATTGTTTTTTAAATGACTTTAAATGAGTATTCGATGACACAAAGGCCATCTAAATTAAAAAAATAGCATTTATCATCACACAAATCACTCAGAACACCTTAGTAACCATATAGCCATGCCCTAGCAACACCCCAAATCACACTAACAAGCTTTGCATGCAAGCCCTGCTCGCATTTTCTTCAGAGAATGAAAAGAAAATGTAGTTTTAATTCAAATCATGCAACTCTAGACTTAGAGTCATGTACAAACATTACATCTCATAAAAAGTGATGGATTTATTATTATTTTTTTTTACGATTTTATTACGCTGTACTACTCTGCCAGCACCCAAAGCCACAAAACGAAAGATTAACTAAATCAAAATGACACTGAATTGAGAGATTCTGAACACACACGCTCTTCCCTCACCAAATAAAACAGTGGCCTCGGTTGAGCCAATAGAACACGGTAAAACAAATACCGTTCAACAGGTGTGCACCTTGATCCAGACACTGTATGTATTAACACCCTGGCAAAAAACAAACAACGACAATAATTATAAGTGAAATTAAGTCATAATATCTTTCCATGTACACCCTGGAAGCTGCTTACATAGCCCTGCTGAAAATCAATGCACTAGGAGTCTTTTAAAGCTGCTGGAATGGGGCAACTGTAGTGTCACCTCACTGGCTGAATGAGTGCCAAACGCACTGCCCCATTTCAGGACACAAGCACCAGCTGGTGGCCGTTTGGTCCTCTGGTGATAATTCAATATGATGTACCTTTGGCTAAAGCTGGATCAAGGGACTTATTGGAACAGGCACAAGGCAAGAGTCGCATCAATGTAGCTGTTTGTTATTTGCCTGGGGAAAATTTCTCCTTTCACGTTTGAGAGAACTTAAAAAGGCATGTACAGTAGGTTTGGAATTAGAGTGAGTAATAAATTACAAATTTCATTTTTGGCTGCTCCATCCCTAAACAAGTTATTCAAGTGAAACATTCAAAGAAACGGTGCCAGTCCTCTGTTGGACCTGTAGACCTTTCAGCAGGTGCAGGAAAGACTTTCACTAATACACAATGTTCAAGGCCTAGCAGGCGATTTGTTGCTTAGTCAGCCTATACATCTGTTAATGCAATCCAATCCTAGCAATCCAACTCAGATTAGGAAAATGAGTTGTAATGCTGTTAGATTTATGCCAGTACTTCTGAGAGTCATATTACCGCACTGGCTTCCCTTTAAGTGTGAACAGCAGTTGTAACCTGGTTAGTCATGCTGCTTTCCACGCTTTAGTCTTGTTGCATTCCAAATAGAGGTGTCATGAACTACAGATGTAGATTAACTTATCAAATATTTAAACTTCACAAAATGCATCTTGAGACAGCTGTGGTTTTTAGTTGACCTAAAGGTTGGATAGAGTCGGTGTGGTTGGTGGATTGTTAAACTATTAAAAATATATTAAACTGATCAGAAAAACAAACAAAACGAAACTAATTTCACCCAGAACTTGCCAAATTTGACAAACAATTTAAAAGAAACAGCAACTGTAAATTGTGGTTGATATTCTGTCTCTATCCATTAAAATAAACCTACCATAAAAATGACAGACCCTTCATTTCTTTGTGAGTGGGCGGGGTGACAGGGTGGATTCTCTACGAAACGGCTGGATTCATGAAGAGAAAGCATTCCATTGCTAATATGATTTTCATTTGAACTTTTTCTCTACATCTATTCCAAGAAGACCCATATCTTGATCAAGTCAGTAAACCGATGACGTCCACAGTCGGGCCAACTGAAATCAGCTGAGAGACCACGTGAATGAGTGAGTGAGCGGGCTGAAAGAGCAGAAGTCAGTTTTATAGCCAAGTCCCATATAAACTTTTTTTATTACGTTTATGTATTAATTATTTATTTTTTGACTGGAGGCTATTCATAAGAATTTCAGCAGAATGTGTTTACGTGCGTGAAACAGTAAGCTGAATGGCACGCAATATTTAAATATTTGACTATAACAAAATTTGTATTCATGCACACACATGTTGATTAGACATTGGCTCCGGATGTCGTCTGCCTTTAAGGTATAGTTGTTTCAGAGACGACAAAGTTTTTTTTTTTTTGCCTTATAAATGACGCTTAACTAACTTGTGCTATACAAAAAAGAAAACAAGAACCCTCAAACTTACATAAAACTAAACTCATTACATCCAATTTTAGAGATGGCAAATAAGATATTTGTGATTAACTGAGGGTGACTTTGAAAATTAAATTGTCGGTTGTTTCAGTTGTTTAGTCAAGCATGGCCTCAGACAGCTCCGGATGGATTCCCATAGGCATTTTACACAAATGTTGTTGAATAAATTCTTTTGAAAAGGGAATGAAAACTGGCAGTGGCAAGATTTCATTTTGCACAACTGAAATGACATTATTAATCATTATTATTAATTCACACACCTATGTCATTCTAAACCTGTGTAGAACACAAAAGATTATAATATCAAAAACTAAACCAATATTAATTGGACTTAGGCATTTGAATTTAGGCATTTTACCAAAGAAGTAATATTAGTTTGCCAAATAAAAACATTAATAAAAATCCAAATAACATAATAACATTTGAACAAATAACTAATAAAACAAAATTAACTGGAAGACAAGTCATTTATTTGGGTACCCATGTAAAAATACATCCTCTGTTTCAAGGACGATGAACACACATTGATGTTTTTTAGGCTTTTTTGTCTTTGATCAATAAATTACGATTCAAAGGAAATCTGTTTTTGTCAGTTCTGTGTGCAAAATAATAGACACATTTGCATTTGAGGTCAGCATCATAGTCCTCTCTTTAGAAAGGGTTTAAATTAAATTTTATAATTTTTGTACAGGTAGCATAAAATGAATCCTGCTGAAATGTGATAGATCTGTTTATATGCACAGACATGTAAAAATATATTACATTAATCATAAAAAAACAAAACTACTTTTAAATGTTTTTAATTATTTATATTACTTCAGTATTGTGCACAAAATCACAACTCCAATATAAAATGCATCTAAATTGATTCACATGGCTATAATCGTGTAAATATTAATCAGGATAAAACGTGTGCGTTCCCTAAGTGACATGTTATTTTACCTGCTACAAATAATGAGCGCAACTGGATTTCGCTCATGCAAAAGGGTTCATTTTGATTTATTATCAGTATTATAAACGTTTTGAAATCTAAATCTTAGTGTGGGACTCTGTATGTCACTGAAAAGTGATGTACAGGCATCATGATTATATGCTCAAGAACTCAAATTACACAAACTGATCAAGATTTGCCAAAATGGAAACCAAAGGGTTTTCAATTGTATTTGTCGATAAATTAAAGGATTAGTTAACTTCAAGAATAAAAAATTCCTGGTTATTATCTCAACCCCATGTCATCTAAGATTTTCATGTTTTTCTTTCTCACTCAAAAAGAAATTAACATTTTTGAGGAAAATATTCCATGATTTTTCTCCATATAGTAGACTTCAATGGTGGCTAGTGGGTTGAAGGTCCAAATTGCAGTTTCAATGCAGCTTTAAAGAGCTCTACACAATCCCATTTGAGGAACAAGTGTAAAAAACCTAGATAAGATAAATTTTGCTAGATAAGACCCATATTTCTTGGCTGAGGTCATGTACAGAGTTTCTGCAGGATTTTTAAGATCAAAGACTTTGAAGACTTTTTAAGACCTGAACACATAAAATTAATACCATATGAGCGGGGTAGGGCAATGTCTGTCGCACCATGTAAAATACCATAAAATACCATACAATTACTATAAAAAGCATAATTTACAGTTCAGATACAAGTTTTCATAAAAGCTAAGCTTTATAAAATGATAAACTTTCCATTTCAGCCTTTAAAGACAGAAGTATTCATTAATATATGAATAATTAAACAATTATTATTAATAAATTATTATATGAATTAAATAACACAAATTAGGGTTGTGAGATATTGATAAAAAAAATAAAGATCTAAAAAATATTCAATAACGATAATTAGATTATATTTTGCTGATATCTTAAGCACTACCGTGGACCGCTGACTCCTGAATTTTTTTTGATATTCTTCATATTCTGTGTGGTCAGTTCACAGCAGTAATCAAAATTAATAATTTCCATCAAGTTTTATGGGCATTTTTACCTTTAAGTAATTTTTTTTCTAAAAGTGTGCACCATCTTTTAAGTCAGATTCTTGCATTTGGGTTGTTACCAAGAAAATTAATGCAGTGCAGAGGAAACACAGAAGCTGCATTAGAAGTGTCATTTAAATGCATTTACACACGGTTTAATGCAGCTAGGGACATGGGACATGGAATGCATTCACCTGCAGTTACAAATGCATAAATAATCTTTTGATATTTTAATCATTAAATACTGAAAACTGATGTTTGAAATTATAAAAAAAAATGAAAAGATACCTTAAGAAGGTGGCAGTAAGTCACTGTTTAGTGAGTCATTACGATTGAACCAAATCATTTAAACGGTTAGTTCATTCGGGAACAAAACAGCGTCCTGTTGCTCAGAGATGCAAAACAGCTGAATTTTTTTGTTGGAGAAATGGAGCAAAAACAAGAAATATGGTGTCTAAAACGTAAGTCTCTTAATATTAACTTGTTTATTTAACAGTTGTATAAAATAAATGTCACATTTGTAATCATGCTTGCTTTTGGGGGAAAAAAAACGGTACACTTCATGTGATATTAACCATATGAAATTACATAAATATAAATTTTCACTCATCTTAAATTATGTGATCATTCTAAATGCATTTCAATAGACTGATTAATGCATGCAGTGAATGAAATGCACGAACACGCACTAGTCTAACCTACTAGACTTCATCACTTAATGTATGCGTGCACTCTAGTAGGAGTGTTTTGTGTTTGCTTTTCGCGATAAAGTCATAATATCAAATCGCACATCCTTAAAAATACAATTACAATATTATCGCAGACCATACATGAAGTATTGCACACCCCTATGTTTAGATGTTTCTAATGCATTGCCTTTTTTATCGATCCACCAGTTCACATTTAAAGCTCTGTGTGTTTGCAGGGTAAAAACATGGGTCGATTTTCGCATTGTTCTGAACTCAGAACAAAACAACAGCTGTATCGAAAATGCTCATTCATTCTCTGCCAGCAGGTGGAGCGTTTAGTAGAAATATAACTGTTTCCCCCGTAAAAACATGATTTTTATTAACTAAACATAACTAGAAGACAAAGCAGATATTTAAATCTTGCAACCATCAAATGGATTCACTGAAAAACATTTCAGTCAATAATTTTCAGTCACTTTTAAATAAACAGTAACACCACTCTCTCAATTATGAAAGTTAGCAGAAGCTAAAAATTACGGTTTATAAAGTTTTAAATATGGATATTTTTCTTACAGTACAAAAAGCATAGATCTGTGTGGAGCACTTTTCATGACGGATTAACCCTGCAGATTAACATGCCAAACAGTCATGCATTTTTGATTTACCTGGTATTTTGTTGTCTAAAACAAACTGAAAGAATCCCCAATGAACATGTGGGTGGTGAAGAGAATCATTATGAGCTGATCTAGCTCTTTATGCCTGTTGACAGATACAAAACCATTCAGATCACAAAGAACTGGGCAGACAGTGACAGATGTCCAATGCATGCATACAGATATACGGCAACGGGTGGGCGTAAAAACTCTTGGTATAAGATATTTTATGATTATGTCTTAAGAGGGTGAATGTTCTAGGGCCAATTAACATCAATCTGAGGAACCCCACACAGCAAGCGTTGGTCAGGAGTTCAATGTGTCAGCTTAAAACAGAAATTCCTGAAAGCCTGTCAATTAACTGCTTAAAAGAGCCCCTGATAAAGCATGGAAAAGCCCCCTCGTTTTAAACAGTGTTAACAGAAAACTTGGGAAAAGATTAGGACAAAGTTCATCCAAAGGTTGCGCTAGCCTGGAGGTCAAAGGAGGTCTATTGGTTTTTACGTGAGAGGGTCGCAGTGGAGTAAAAGGAGGAGATTACAGCAGAGTCAAACGGAGACTTGTAAAGAGGATTGGCAGATAAGTCGCCCTAACCTCAGGAGTCCAGACAATGCTTTTTACCAGTGTAGATAATCTTGGGATGTGCCACTTGCACAGAGTGACCTCCAAAATAGCATATCTCAAACTACTGTTTCTTGTCCTGTTCAGTCAATGAAGCAACATTTGCATCTAAAAGAGTTCAGACTGGAATTATTCATATATATATATATATATATATATATATATATATATATATATATATATATATATATAGATGTAATAGCAATAGACTATGAAATAAAGTGATTTTGCTCAAGCGAATATATACTGTATTTGAAATTGAAATAAATCTTGCATACGGTATTTATTAAAGGGAAAACAAGATCACCAAAACATTCTTCACAATCTAATTAGGGTGATAAAAAATGTCATTATAGCATTTAATTAAAAAATGGAGCGCTTCCTTGTGCTGAGTAGGTTTGCCCTCTACTAAAGATATTTCTAGTTCACTAGTCACACATTATATTAATTTAATATAACGGTAATAATATATTAACCATACTTTAATATATAGGCAGGCGTTTAAGGCTAGAGCCTATTCCACGGTCAAGCTTGTGCATAAAGTAATTGCCTCAAAGCACCGGCAAAGTGATTATGAATGTGTCGGGGAAAAGAAGACTTGCGCAACCTCTGCATTGTTCAACTCATAAAAGCTGCCATTTCTGTTGCAAATGAGAATCATAAAATGAAAACTTGTTTGAGCTGTGCAGCGCTTCAAGTGTAGAGCCTGGTTTATACTCAACATGTCAGCAGGAGCGCGAAGGTGTGCGCAGCAAATATGACGTGAATATTAATGGTTTTCATGCTTAAGTAAAGTAAAAGACCGCTTCTTAAACCAGAGAAGGTGAACATGTTGGTATTCTTGTGGGGGAAAAACATGCAAGCACTGTCACCGATAGCAAGTTTAGTTTTACATTTATTTTTGTTTTGTTTTATTTTGAAAAGCTAATCTTTGCTGTTTACCTCTCTTTTATTTTTATTTGAATCCCAAGTTTGCTAATCGTTCTGTAGGCTTAGTTTATGAGTCATTAGAAAGCATATAATACAGCATGTCGTGTAGGCCTATGCCATGCCTTATTCATTTTTTTTATAAACGTTTTGTAAGCTAGTTTGACATTGGATCTTATCGTTTTATTGTTGTTGTGCATTTTAATTAAAAATAACAATGAATACATCTTTAAGTCTTAAAATGTGAAAGGTGTATATATGTAAGCAAAAGAGACAATTATCTTTTACTGTAAAACCTGACCAGATCGCAAAATCGAAAGCATCCGAGGGCAGGCTTATAACATAGCAAAACAGGAACTCCCGTTCACAAAATCAAAATAACAGATAATACTACTGATGAAAAAGAACGCATTGAATGTTAACCACTTTTATTTCCATATAACTATAAACTATGATAAAAGTTAATCAGCATGCACTGATTAATAGCATGTTGTAGCAAAAAAAAAAAAAAACCTGCTCTTGCGACCAACTGAGAAAGTTAGTTGCAAAAGAGCGACCAGAGGGAAGAATTAGTCTGGACTCTGGAGCACTGAATTGCCCAGCTCCCTGTCAGTGATCTAGCAACCCCTCAGTGGCACCACCCCAGTACATCGATGTATTTATGAAAAGTGAAAATTATGTTTTTCCAACTCCAACCCAGTCACCTAATAAATTAGGTTATTAATAAAAAACTAGCAAAACAAGTTGCGCAGTGTTCCCGCCACTTTTCAAAGTAAAGTTACACCACTGTGTATATATATATATATATATAGAGAGAGAGAGAGAGAGAGAGAGAGAGAGAGAAAGAGAGAGAGAAAGAGAGAGAGAGAAAGTTATGAAAAGAATCATTAAATTAATTATTTTAACATTGGAGTGTGAAAACTTTGGAAGATCCAAGTGTAGGCTTTATTAAGAGCAAGGCGTTATCATACAAGCCGGGTTGAACACCAGCGGACCATATCATCCAAGGCAAAGACAAAATAGTAATCCAATCACAATCAATGGATGGGGTAGGCAGCAAGCAATCACAAAAAACAGGTAAACAGTCCAATTACCAAAACACAGACAAGGATACCAGGAAACTAGGAACACACATGCAAAACATGGAAACTAGGGTGGCTAGCAATAATGTTGCCAACAAGGATTACACAGCAATGAGAGGGTGAGAGAGTGCAGCTTAAATAGTCCACCTGATTGGAAACAGGTGTTGTCTGATAATTGGTTCCAAGGCTGAGGGTTAAGGGAAATGGAGTCCAAAATGAGAAGGTGAGGGAGACCACTGGTGGTGAGCAAGAGGAACAGCATTTTTTACCTTTATTGTTATAGGACAGTGTAAATGAGACAGGGAATGAAGTGGGAGAGAGATAGGGGGTGGCATCAGGAAAGGATTTGAACTCGGGATGCCTGTAAGTGCAACAGCGATTTATGTCTGCGCTGACCCACACACTATTATTTTAATTGTTTATCGAGTTATTGTTTTTTATTGTAATTTAATGGATAATGTGAACAGTTAATTAAAAGTTCATGACAGCAAAATGCACAAACTAATATTTTTTAAATGCAGTCACGTTAGAAGTCTTGTATTGGTCCTGTGACAGACAAGTATGAAAAAACTATATCAAATAAAGTTTATATCAAAGCAATCAAGATTTGATAAAAAAACAACTAATTTTGTGTGAATGCCTAGAGTTTTTTCACAAGATCAGGTTAACATCACAAGCAAACTCTTGTCTGCTGTCCAGGTTTGGTTTCTTTTAATCTTTTTGGACCTATTACAGGGTGCCCATGTGTTCAGGGATTATACTAACAGCACTCTATCTAAAACAGCACAGATGCTGAATACTCATATCTTGGGTTTTTATAATGAGATCCACAAGTTGCATGTAGTTTTAAAGAGTTAGTTTACCCAAAAATGAAAATTAGGCCATGAATTACTCATCATAGGAAGTCATCATAGGTGTATATGACTTTCTTCTTTCTGACGAATCTGAGTTATTTAAAAAATGTCTTTGATCTTTCAAGCTGTTTGATGCCACTCAGCAGGTGTTGCACTACATCAGTCCAAGAGAATTTAAATAAAAAGTGCATCCATAAAAAAAAAAAATAAAAAAAACAACGATCACTAATTAGAAGTACCAAACGAGAATTGTTAACAAACTTTGGTTTTCATGAGACTCACCGGCGCATGCGCAGCACCGACCTCATACATCATCTGCCCCAGAACTGCTTCTGTGAACAACTGTTGGTGCAAGCTACATTAAAGTGATTATTACATTTAGAATATGGATATTTTTCTTATAAAAACACATCGATTAGCTACAGACGGCCTCTATTCACTCTCTGGAGCTCTGTTTTTTTTTTTTTATGGATGCGTTTTTTATAACAATTCTTTTGGACTGATGCATGCACCTTGAGTGGCATGAAACAGCTTGAAAGATAAAAGACAATTTTTTAAATAACTCTGACTGGATTCGTCTGAAAGAAGAAAGTCATATACACCTAGTATGACTTTAATTTATGACCTAATTTTCATTTTTGGGAGAACTAGCCCTTTTACTATTGCTGTTGCTGACTAATGCCACTTCTTTATATACCTATTGCTGATGGGTTAAATGCTGCTGTAATTGATCATGCCTGGGTTCGAGTGAAACCATGTTGGAAGCACAAAACCACTGAAGGTTGAGAAACCGAGAATCAAAAGATTTAAAAGAAAATTTGAAAACAGAAAGAAAATATTTTAAATAAGACCTTTTAGAAATTTTGGAAATAGCACTTCCCTGAAGACATTACAAAATGGATGTTTAAACATTCTTCAAAAAATCACAATAATGTCATGTGTTGCTTCCTCAAGAATTAATGATGGCTTGAAGCTGCTTGTAATTAATGTGAATGAGTCCCTCAATTATCCTAAATGTGTAAGAGTTCAAAAGTGCAGAGGATGCTGAGAAACCAGAAGAATTTACAGGACCTGGAGGATTTTTGAGAACAGTGGACACCTTCATTGCCCAGGACTCATGCACAGGAACGATCACAAAAGGTACAAATAGTCATTGATGTTTGAGAGGGCAACACTCAGTGTTAAGATCAGCCTGAACTTCAGAACATGTTATCTGCAGGATGACTTGCAGATTCTTTAGGGTAGTAACATTTTTAACTATTAATGATAATTCATTTATCTTTACTTCTCTCTCTTTTTTTTCTATAGTGAAACATTATGATTTTAGTTCAGTACCTGGAATATTTGTACTTCCAAATTATCAGTATTCATTATTTTACAAATGTTTTCAATACTGCTTTGATAACAGTGCTTTTGGGAAAAACTGTTATATAGCATTCTATATACAGTTAAATCTTGCTGCATGATTACTTGTACAATTACATGATTACATGATTACTGCCTGGACTTGATTACTTGCAAAGTGTAAAATATATTAATCAATATTAATCAATTAAATTGGATATAAGTAGCCTATATTCAACTTTATCTGCATGCATGTAGTATACATACTCACATAAAGCTCATAATATAACAAAACGTTCAAAACGGTCATATTTCTTTTCCCAATTCAAAACCACATCGATCTTAATAACTAATATACATTTTGTCATACACCCCCACATCTCTATGTCACTTTGTGGAAATATTTGCTTAATGCAGCCCAAATGTACACGCAAAGACAGAAGTGGGGCTTTAAGTAACTGCAGTTAGTGGTATCTAGGCAAAAGTACTTTATTTGGCCTTCCGAAAGTACAGTAGATACATCTACGAATCTTACAATGAAAACTTACAACAAAACAGCAACGCATTTTATGGAAGACCGTTTCGTGAACCTAGGAGAGGAGGTTATTCTAACTCTGCTACAATCAGCTAATGGAAGTATGTTTTGTTATTAGTTAAAGTATTTAATAGTGTATTGACTGTTCAAATGCAGATTATTAGTTTAAGTATTTACTATTGACTGCTCAAATGTGTTGAGTTTTGCACGTTTTGCATGTGTGGGCACACGTGTGTACGAGAGAGAGAGAGAGAGATGATCACATCTCAGTGGAGTCAGCTGTCTTAACCGTCCGTGGCTTGTGAATTGCAAACACATATGAGCTTCATCACTTTGTCTGTCACGCGACTCGGTTCCCCTTTCGGGCTTGAACTGATGGTAAAACTAAGGACATTATTAAGTGTCTTTACATTTATTGTGAGAGACGAAGCTTGTGATTATGGAAAGGGGTGTTACATTTCTGACGAGTGCTTGTGGTGTTCGTCCAATCTTAATGCACTGGGTCAGTTGGCCAATCAGAGCAGACTACGTTGTCGGAAGGAGGGACTTTGTAGAAAACGTGTTTGAGAGAGGCGGGGCATAAAGGACCTACAATAATGTACATTATTTGAAAAATTATGTGTTTTTTGAACATTAAAGCATGTCAACATAGTCTGTTACAACAAATATACAAAATAATGATCTTTAAAATTGCATCATATGACCCTTTTAAGAGCCGAGCTTGCACAGGTTCTGCGCGATCATCTTCATTAATATTCTCTGCATCTCAATAGGGCTCAAATTGATTAGCAATATAGAGAACGTCATTTACAATAAAACTAAAGAATATTCTGAGCTTGAGGGGTGGGATGTTCAGACGTGCTCAAGGTGGTTTAGCAAATCCCATCGCGTATTTCTAAGGGAAGGGCTTCATAATAACAGGAATTAAATTGAGGCATTTGAGAAGGCACAGAACAGTGTGGAATAAAGGTTAATTCTGTTTTTTTTTTTTTTTTTTTATGAAGCATGAGCACATTTAATACTGTTCCCCATAAAAACAATCAAGCCTAGAAAAAAAAAAAACAGTTAACCACCCCTTCAACATTGATAATACCAATAAATATTTCTTGAGCATCAAATCAGATTCAGCGTATTATCAATTTAGCTTTGCTGTCACAGCAATGAATTATATTTTTATTTAACATATATTACTTTACATTTTAATTCAATATATTTATTTATATAGACTCACAATATTAAGAGTTTCACTGTTTTTGTGATCAAATAAATGCAGTCTTGGTGAGCATAAGAGGCTTCTTTCAAAAATACAATTTCAAAAAGAAAAATATGCCAACTTTGACTGGTGGTGTACTTAAGTGTGACTTCAGGAGAGTGAAAGTTTAGTTGAATAGTAGCATAAAAGTGTTGAAATAACAAATAACATGTACAACAGAACTGAATTTGAACAAGGCGTTGGTGGCAACAGCAATGAATATAGTTATATGTATTATTATCAATAAACAGACAAATCCTACCCTTGTAATTCCCAGAGTGGTGATATTCTGTCTGTAGGAGGTGGTGCCTTTACCATTACCCCACAGGGCAGCCAAGATGCAGCCCACGCCTTCAATTGCAATGCCACGGTTAATAGCATGCGTGGGCGGTGGAGGCGCTCGAGAGACGAGTGCATGCATAATAGTTTCCAATGGACTCCATTGTTGAAGCCAGGACTCCAGCCATCATGCCCAGCACAGACGACACACTCACAGTCGGCAAACCCCACTGTCCTAAAAAACCAAGAGTTAAGAGATTAGCGAAGTTCCTTTTGCAACTGTAAGGTGTTTCTTACTATACTTTATGATGAAAATAAAAATGAAGAGTATGTAGTTTTTATACTGGCATGCTGAGACTATATACATAACTACAGGTTTATAAGGTTACAAGGAAAATAATTTTTCAGTCCACTTAAACTCAACCTTTGGATTGATTCGTTTTTCTTTTGTTACAGTATCTCAGAGGTATGTTTACTTTGACTCCTGTCCAAAATTGAACAAGATTTTAATCAGATAAATACCTAAAATACCAGATTTGAATCAGCCTTTCTGGTATGAAGTGGTGTGTTTTTCAAGGCTGTGTATGGCAGTTAAATTAGTAATCAGTCACAGCCAAATTGAATGAAAGGTCAGAGAGTCCATTTGACAAATGCAAAAAAAAGTGTGCTTTGTATATCATTTATTTCAAATATGTTCTGTTCTTTTGAACTTTCTATTCATTAAATAATCCTGAAAAAAATGTATCATGGTTTCTACAAAAAGATTAAGCAGCACAATTGTTTTCAACATTGATTATAAGAAACATTTCTTGAGCGCCAAGTCAGCATATTAGAATGATTTAGGATCATGTGACACTGAAGAGCAGAGTAATAATGCTTTGCCATCACAGGAATAAATTACATTTCGAAATATATTAAAATAGAAAACAGTTCTTTTAAAAACATACTACAAAATAAAAAAAAATTAAAAACTACACTATTCAGTACATTCAATATAACAGTGTATTGACAAAGGATGGCTTCAAAAGACATCTGCTATCATTCAGAGTGAATGGATAAGAGGGGCATATATTGTAAAATGCACACAGTAAAATGAGGCCCATGCTTTATTATCATATATCAGCCCGAAGCACATAGATGTCTCAAGGGATTTAATTTTAAGTGGGTCAGGTGAAACAATGAATTCTCCTCAGTAACATTCAGACACTGATGCAGTCAAACCTGAATTAGCTATTTGAAGATTAAAATACCACATTCCCTAACAAGGAAGCTTCCGGGCGGTACATATTATGGGCTATATCTAAAGAAGTCAAATGGGACGCTGTGCAAAGTAATGCTGGAAACCTAAAAGGGGTCATTGGCTGCAAAATTCAATTTACGTGTTGTGTGAACTAAAATGTGTGTTGGCAGTGTGTGTCCACAACCACCCTATAATGATAAAAATCCACCCTGTGTTCTTTTTTTTTTTTTTTATCGCGATAAATCCAAAACCCGTTCTCATATCATTCTCAATCTTAATTTCTTAACAGAGCTGAAACTGGGCGGAAAGCTGAAACAAGGTGATGAATCATATGCCTGACTGCTTCATGTGTTGGATACATTAATACACCACACCTTTATGGGTGGCAAAAGCAAACTATGGTTCACTGTGAATGACAGTTGCTAAATCTTCCCCATTCACGTCACTTTATCACCAATGCCCTGAGAGCAGATGTATCTCTCATCTGTGGATTCTAAAAGAAACACTGCCATTCAAGATGGCTCATTCTTTTTTAAACAGTCATGTCTTTTGAATGCAAATAGCACTTGGGAAACAGCTGTGACAGTACTGTTGAAACAGTTAATGTTCATGTTTGTTGACTATGAAAATCACATGTATTATTCATAAATGCCAGAGAGTTGACAAAATGTTCCAGGGAAACCATATATCTTTGAATCAAACTGTTTTGTCTCTTTGTTGGTATTTTAATTTATGATAAGATTAATTTGATTATTTCTTCTGTAATTTTTACAGTTAAGAGATAATAGATGTGTATGTTTTTTTCAACCACTGGAATTTTTGGCCCTGTGGATTTTAGACACATAAGCTCAGGGGTGTTCTTTGGTATTTTCACCTAAATTTGACATACTCAAATTCAAATGTTTACCCCTGCACACATACAATTGAGGAAATGAAAAAAAATTCAATGTTTCATTTTAAAGAAAACCCTTTGAACTACAAAATATGAGTGTAATTCTTTATTAATAACATTATATAAGTTTTAATTATTACAATAAACACAAAACAAACATAGGAGCTTTTTGACTTTTTAAAAAAAAAAAAAAAAAATTTTTAAATCTCAGGTTCTATTAGGGATAGCTCTTTGAAAATTTCACCTTTTGTGTTTTCTACAAACAGTTTTATTATTTCAGGATAAACAAGACTATGGATTATATAATATATCTGGTCTATCACAATCTAAAATAGAATCCACATTCTCCAGCTTTAAATCATTTCATTTATGTGCATTCTGTATTGGTATACTGATTCAGAGCATCTCACCTCAGCATCCCTGCATCCAGCAGCCTCTCCCTTCCTACATCATTGCCTGCCTGGACGAGAGCTGCGTGCTAATCTGCTATCCACAGCTGCTATATGGCCTTCAGAGCATCAAACAAACAGACAGCACTGTTATAATCCATGTGTATTGTCACGGGTGGAAGGAACACACGACAAGGAGAGCTCAAAATAAATACACTGGAGGGTGGATTTATTTACGACGGTTGTGCCCAAGGTGAGATGAACGATGCTGAGGTGAGTAAGTGCTCAAATGACAAAAACACTGTGTGTGATATGAAAGTAAAAGATACAGTGCAGTGCATAGATGCATCCGTAGATGCTCTGGGACACAATCATCAGTGATGTTTCCTGAGATCATTGGGTGTTTTAGGTCTTTCAACATCAGACACACTCCCTCAGGCGATCCAGCTGGGGTTGATCAGGCCCCAACTTGTGTCCCAGCAGCACTAACCCACTCTTCTGACCTTTTAATCCAAATCTACCTCAAGGCTGTTTCTGCGGCATCTGTGATAGACTAAATAGCTCTTCTCTTTGCAGCTCCTATGATGCTGAGCAGGGTGAAGCTCTTACACAAAGAGCGAAGCCTCTGCATCCCATCCCACCTCTGCATAACCCCTCCTCCGGCTCTCCTCTTTGAGCTTTGAGCTTAAGCCATTTGCGCTCATTGGCCTCTTCCATACGGTCTCCCCGAGGGACTGTCAGTTCCACAAGGGAACCTGCTTAGACAAAGCAGATGTCACCACCACGTCTGGTCTTAAACAGGTCGATGTTGCAAAATCTGTGACCTTGAGCTGCTTACCCAAGTCAACCTGCAGTAACCAGTCTGGTGCTGATGAGAGCAAGCTGGCTACTGGTGTTATCTGCAATCTTGGCTGCTTTCCAGCCTTTACAAAAGCAATTCTCCTCTGGATGCAGACATGTTAATAATAGGCCACTTCACTGCAAATGGCATCTGCCACAGACTTCAGGACCTGGTCGTGTCACCAGCGATACTGACCCTCTACAAGGGCTGACGGGCAGCTGCTCCAGGGTCCCTCTCCTGGGGCAGTGTGAACAAGTTGGAAAGTAACTCTTGCTCCAGACATAAAGGCTAACCGGGTTGGAGAGCACATCATAGACAGCTTGAATCATGAACTTAATACGCTGTGGGTCTGCCTTTCAGAAGTCATTCCAGGTCAGTTTCTTCTCAAGCACTCCTTCACATCCATGCCCCCTGCTGATGCAGGTTTACCATCCTGCTGGTCCTCACCTCCTCTACGCCTACAAGGACCTCCTACAGGGCCAAATGGCATCTGTTCTTTCCACATGCCTCAGCGTACCAAGACTGGGGGATGAATCCCAGACCTGCTCGCCCCCTGCCACTGTTCCCACATAAACTTTGTGTCTCATTCAGCACTCTGCCATCTGTAGCCCCTCTTTCGCTCTCCACTTCCTACTAGTCCACACCTCAGTGCTCATTAACGCCACTCTGGAGTCTCTGGAGCCTCGGTAAACCACTGCCTCTATTATGCAAGAGACCTTGAACTTCTTCTCCAGACTACTAATAGGAAGCTGGAGCTTATTGCTCCTGCCACTTCGTAAAGCCAAAGGTGGCTAAAAAGGAGGTTTGCCTCCTAGCTTTCTCAATCCTGCATCTCCCGTGCATTGCAGGGTTATGAGCTTCTTCCTGATGGTATATGAAGCTCAGCGAGAGGTGACCTCTCCTCTTCATCTGCTGCCTTGAACCACTTCTTCAGCATCCCCAGCTCTTTCGGAAATTGCTGGATCTTATCTGCCTTGCGGTTCTTGGTGTAGGTAGGCTTGCTGGACTTATATATATATTTATATACAGTGCCTTGCGAAAGTATTCATACACCTTAATTTTTTTGTTATGTTGCTGCCTTATGTTGAACTGCTTTAAATGACTTTTTTCTCCACGTCAGTCTACACTCCATCCACCACAATGGCAAAGCAAAAACTGACCTGTCGCAACTTTGAAAATGTATTAAAAATAAGTATTCATTCCATTAACTCAGTACTTAGCTGAAGCACCTTTATAGCCTCAAGTCTTTTTTGGTATGATGCAACAAGCTTTGCACATGTGCATTTGGCAATTATCTGCCATTTTTCTCCTCACCTCTTCACCTCTTAAGCTCTGTCAGGTTGGATGGGGCAGGTTTCTCCAGAAATATTTGACTGGGTTCAAGCCCAGGATCTGGCTGTGCCATTTGATGACATTGACATAGTCGTCTATTCTCTGCAGGTGATGAGCAGTGCCTGGTTTCCTTCAAACATGGTGCTTGGAACTGAGGTCCATCAGACCAGATCATCTTTTTCATGCTTTTTGGATTTTTGCTCACCGAGGAGAGGACTAAGTCTTGCCACACCACCATAAAGCCTAGATCGGTGGAGCGTGCAGCGATGTTTGTCCTTCTGTAAGTATTTCACATCTCTACATATGGTCATGGAGCTCAACTAGAGTGACCATCAGCTTACTGGTCACCACTCTTAACCAAAGCACTTCTCCATCAATTGATCAGTTTGGCCAGGAGGCCAGCTTGAGGAAGAGTTCCTGGATGTTTCAAACTTCTTCCATTAAGGGTAATGAAGACTATGTGCTTCTGTGAACATTCAATTCAGCAGATTTTTTTCTGAACTCTGCAATCGTTTCTGAGCTCTAAAGGCATTTTTGACCTCAGCAGCCCAGGGCACCAAACACTATGGGGCCCCCCAGACAATTTTCTTTTGCATTTTAAATTGGGGTGTCAACCGTTACACATAATATGGAATCATCTGTATGTAATGCATCAGAGAAGCGTTCTGTATTAAAGCTATATGGAACACAGGTTGACCCATATTTTCAGGCATACGCTGAATGACCCCCTGGACCTTACAAATAACAAATTATTTTTTCTTTTTACAAATCACTGTTTAAATTGCAAACGTAGCTTCTAGGGAGGCTTTAAAACCACGTAGAATCCTCTGCCGCCTCAGACGCTACCGATTCACAGGGATTGGGATTTGGGCGAATGCAGAGATGTCCAACATCCAACTGGAGAACATACAATCTAACGTCTTTCACTATCGTTAGTGAATGTTGTTCAATAGTGAAAAAAAACCTATACATTGTTTTAAAATTTACTTATAAATACATTTTTTTGTATATAAGCTATTAAACTTGGACCTCATTATTGACAAACAAATTCAGACACTAAAAGCAGCCCACACTGCTATATGTTCTCTTGTACTAAAATAATGTTCATTTTCATGCATACATTTATTAATGTATTTCTATATTATTTTCTTTATATATTTATTTATGTATTTCTACATTTATTTATTTTTGCATTTACTTATTTATTCATTCATTTATTTATGCTTAAGTAATTTCTCGTCCTCCATAATACATATGGTTGCAAATTGGTTCAAATGTTTAGGTGCCGTTATTTCAAATTTGCATTATTGAACGACGTTTCATAGACATTCAGTCGTGCTTTCAAATGTTATAACATATTGTATGTATGTAGTTTCACAGTATATCCATCTCCTAAATTATTACACCGATGTGCAGTCACAATTCCACAGCGATAATTTTGACTCACACAATGATTTTTTGGCTATTGCAAAAAATATACCCCAGTGACTTAAGACTGGTTTTGTGGTCCAGGGTCACATATGTGCCTTAAACCTTTGGCAGAGGCACATGGACAGGGAGGGTCTGAGGGACGAGACACTTAAACCTAATCAACATTAATGTATCCTCTTAGGAATGCATGAGGATGAGTAATGAACAACATTTCTCAGCAAAGGATCTGAGTGATGTATTATCATGTAAATGAAAACAGTAAAGAGGATTCATCTCTACAGATAAACACGTTTTGTTTTTAAAGGATCCATGCATTGCATAGTCTGCAGAAGACCTACACAATCAGAAATACAAATTACCGTATGGACTCGGCTCTCAAATTTACCCATAACTCTACAGTAACCCACAAAGCTGCAATTCCCCAGTGGGCTCCTGACTTCTGCCCCGTCTGGATTAAGGGAGACAGTCCGATGAGGTTGATGGTGGGAGCAATGGCCAGCGGCCCGATGAACCTCAGCACTAGTCCCACGAGACTCGACAGGCCCAGAACAAGCTGAAGCATTGAGGCCAGTAGAATGGCCCCCTAGATCTATGAGAAGACAAGAAGAGGTCAGAATGTTCAGAGAAAAAAACATCTGTTTTATTCATTAAACAAGGGAAATAAAAAAATAAAAAGTTTATCACCAGCATCTTTTCTGTTCTAAAACAATAATATATATAATAATTTAGAGACATGCAAATATTTATGAATCCTTTTTATGAATTTTATTGTATTAACTGTAAATCAATGATTAATAACGTAAAAAAAATTTCACTGTACTGTGTAAATAAATCAACAGTGTATGCATAAATTCATGACAAAAGCATCCGCCAATGCATAAATGTAGAAGTTCAATGAGAGTATTCTCAATAGCTTCTAGCAATTTTATTTTGAACCAGGCTTTGTTAAGATATGCAAGTCTCTAAAACTCACAAAAATGTAAGTTTGCCCTTTCCATATGCATACGAATGAGATCACCCTGTATAATTTGAGCACAAAGTGGATCATTATCGTCTGTCGGTCGCTGGTGACTCACAGTTCCTTCTGACACATGACTCACAGCCACGCTTGTTTCAAACTCCAGCACAAAGTGAACGCTGCAATTATTTTGATTAGCTTTGAAATTACATTTCCTACATTAACTCATGGATGCAGACTTTCCACATATCATGGCCATCCACGAGGAGCGCTGCAGAATCTGTGGCATTGAGGTGAGAAGTGGCCCTGGTGTTTGGGCATCTCCACTTGGGAAGGGCGAGGATAGCCAAGGCTGGGGTAATGAAGGGGAATGTCCCCTCTTGGAGGATCGGCAACCTGAGAAGATGTAAAGAATGTTTATTTTGCGTCGAGCCTATTTTATGTTTTATCATAAAAGCATTGGCAGTAGTCATACTGTAGGAAACAATGTAATATTCCTTTCATTGACTTATAAAAATCATTAAAAGCAAATGTTCTGGCTGAAAAACACCAGAGCCAAAATGATTTTAAGGTACTTGTGTTAATATTCTGTCATTATTTACTCACTCTCATGTCATTTCAAACCTGTATGACCTGTCTTTTTTAGAGCCGCATTATAGCTAGATAAAATCATTTCGTAATATTGACACTACAATTGAACCGACTTGACCTGAATCATAACAAATGTCTTCTGTAGAGCAGAAATCTTACATGAATGCATTTGGCAGACACTTGAATCTCATTTACTTTTCACACTGCTTTTCCTGGGAATCAAACCCATGACCTTGGCATTGCTACTACCATGCTGGGCTGTTTGAGATAAAGACGTGCTAGAATTGAAGCTGAAATGTTACACCACTGCTTTCCTGTTTATTTCTGTGAAGTTGCTATGAAACAATCTGTATTGTATAATTCAGTATTTCTATAAAATAAATGTGCCTTAATATGTCCATGCAATGAAAGTCAGTGGGGCTCAATATACTTGAAACCAGTCTTTTTTTAGGTTGTGTATTAACTAAATCAGGTGAAGTCACCTTTATTTCTATAGAAATTTATAGAATTAAATTGTGTTAAAGCTGCTGCATACAGAAAAACAGGAAAGCGGCAGAATAATTATCAACTAACTGTACATTTCCACACTTTTTCTTCTGGCAATGTATATAATTCACACTCTGTGAAATGCTTATCCCAGTACCTGGTCCCGAGGGTGATCTGTAGCAAAGTGCTCATGCCCGAGATGAATAAGATGAGCTGACATTGATGCACAGCAGCTCTGCTAAGATGAGAGGAATTGCCAGGATGCCACCGAACGCCAGTACGTAATGCTGTGTGAAGCAAGGAACAGGAATGAATAGCTAACGTAATGACACCGGGCTTAGGTTCATCACAAACCACCCGTTAAGTGGGGCGAGACATGAGGGAAGACAGATGATCACAAAATATTTAGCAAATCTTAAATGTGGCCTGACTGAGACAGGGAGATGTGCGAAAAATGTAAGACAGATGTTGGCCTATCCGTTGTGAATTGATAGCCCCTTTTTACTCTCAGCAGTAAGCTTCATAAATTTGCCGGGCTCCGAAAAGTAAAACTTGGCTGGACGCTCAGCATCTTTGACAGGAGATTATGGGGCGGATCTGGAGACTGTGCACAGGAGAGAATTTACACAGCAGGAAAAACATGGAAATAAACTTGTTTGTCCACACTTAAATTCCTGTTGTTTTATTGTTCTGGCTTATGCCTTCACAGCGGCCTTTTCCCAGAAGTCAAGTGGAGCCAGCAAAACAGTTTTGAATTTAATGTAATTTCATAAGCCTAGAGGGATTGTATTAGAGTAAAAACAGTGGTAATGAAAGCAGAAACCAGTTAGGGGCTCTTGGGGAGTCTGCGCTGACATGAAATACCAGGTCTCTCCCTGCTTTTTCCTCCCCTCTGTGATGCCGGAGAGATGAAAGTGAGCGTGCTGGAGGGAGGAGGGTTCTTCTTTGTACTTCTCTTTGCACTCGGCACATCATCTTACTTCACATGTCGATGCAAGTCCCCTGTGTACCTTCCTGCCCTTTCTCTCCCCCCACCCAGTTGCCTTTGATCTCCATGTGTCATCCGGACGAATAAGTGGAAGACTCATGTTCCCCTCATCTTAAACATCAGATGCATATAATAAGGAATAACACTGTCTAGAGAGGAAGCAAAGCCTTGAGGTGCTCACGGTGATCATGATGATTTTCAAAGCAACCATGGCATTCATTTTAATGAGAATTTGTGATTTTGAGTGAAAGAGACAATAGGAAAGGGTTTGAAATAAAAAATAAAAAATTCAATGATTCACTCTGAGCAGAATCATTATTTTAACGTTTCTGTTCCTGTGTTCCTCTGATATTATTAACGTTCTGAAACAGGTTCGGGTGGAAGAAATTCCAGTTAATAACGTTATTTTTTTTAAAACAATTTTATTTGCCTATACTTTTCCTAATAATAATAATAATATAATTATTAATAATAAAGTACAGCATTTTCTTTATTCAAAAAGAAAAGGAAGAAAGAGAGATCTGGTAACGTTAGCCAATAATTAACCTGCTGTGTTAAGTCAGCCAATACAGCATCATCTTTTCTAGATTTCGGCCAAAAAATCTATCAACACTTTAAAGGCATTTAAGTATTTTTAAGATATTTAAAAATGTTTTCTGCATTGTTAAAAAAAATTAAAAAATAAAATATTTTGTGCTACAAGTCATTTTAAGATCGTTCGTTATTGTTTCATGTGTGTTTCCCAAAAAATATGAAGCATATTTCCCTACATTATTTCTTTTTTTGGTTTTATTTTTATTTTTCAGTCGTTTAATTTATATGTGTATTTCTATTTTTCTGCCCTTTTTAATTAGTTCATTTACATATTAATAAAAAATAATGAAAAAAGGAGTAATAAAGTGTGCAATAAAGTACAATAAATGACTTATATTATAATCACATTGCACTTGAATAAAATTAAAGGTATAATCTGCCGGTCGTCCTAAAGTTGACCGCATAAATCTGTCTTAAGATGCACTTAAGGGTTTACGATTACTCCAGAGCACTTGTAGATCTACAATGATTTTCAAATGCTACTTAAGTTAAGATGCTTTTGGGAAACAATCGTAATATTAAGATCAGTCGTACGATCATTTTTATGAGCTTTTGGGAAACTCAGTCCTGTTGAATTCATCTCACTATCCTCAGATAAACTCTAAGGGCGATGCATTGCCATTGCGACTTCCCTATGAGGAGTTCACAGCTTAGCAGACATTTCACTCGTTGGCTTCAGCTTCACATTTGCATAGTAGGCTACTACTAGAATTCATGATTGGTTGACAGCAAATTTCAAATATTAAATGGAACGGTAAAATAACGTTATTAGCCGTTTAATGGACATTTTTTAATTTTCGATTCTGTTCGGAACTATAAAATTTGATTTTGTTTCTGGTTCTGGTTCTGTTCCTGTCAAAATTTAGTTTATTTCCGATTTTCGTTTTCGTTCCTTGAACTGGTTCAGAGCCCTGCAATTGGATGCAACAAAGTTGCAAAACGGAAACTGTAAGAGCCAAGAGTAATTACTATGAACAAAAAGTTTACAAAATCACTTCGACTCTAAAGGGACACTCATCAATGACATCTGCTGTTGTTTGGCATTTGCTAGTCCTTTCTATAAGATTCTGCACAAAATGGGAGTTTCTGGAAAAGTTCCTCATGCAGAGTTCACTAGTTTTTATGTCATATGAATTTGCTATGTGACCAAGAGGAAACTACTTGGTTTAAAAGTGATTTCTGTGTGAGCTGTACTTCATAACTACACTACTACTGACAACAGACAATGAATCATTTTTGGCTGCAAAATTTATTTCATATTTCACCAATATAAATGCCCCTCAAAGGGACAGCTCACCCAAAAATGAAAATGACCCCATTATTTACTCAGCTTCAGGGCATTTGTGGACTTGCAGTGTAAATATGACTTAGGATCATAATCAATTTTACATTGAAGCATGGAATAAAAAACAACTGAAGTCAAAGGGTCAAAAGAAATAGCCTCATTGCATGTAAACAATATAGAGGTGATTAGGGCAATGCTGCCTCTGTACACCCAAAAAAGACTGGATATGTATAAAACAAGCAGATCTGTGAGATATCAGGTTTGTCCAAGCATCAGGGCAGCATTCCTGGGTATTGAGGAGTTCCACTTCATCTTTAGTAACCCTGATCGTGCCCTTCAAGGCAACACTAAAACAAAAATATTAAAAACTTGCACACATCCCACAAACCCAAACTGGGCATAGGTGTAGTACAAAAAAATCTAATTATAACAAACTATAGTCAAACGCATGCACAGTGAGCAGTTTTTTTGCTTCAAGGCAACTCAACCGGATGATTACACATCCACTTTTTGTTGGCATGCTAAGTAGAACTCTAGCCTCAAGCTGTCAGTTTAACCCTAAAAGCCCATTAAAGGTCCCCTGTGTAAGTAGTTCAAATCAGGAGAGCCCTGTCCACTTAGGAGATGTGTGCTTTAAGACTCTTCACATGTTGCAGGGGTTAAGCCACATTTGTTGCATGTCGTCTCTCACCTGGAAAGCCAGAAGAATGCAGAGGTACCAGGGTGGGTGATTGTTGATGGAGTAGATAAGGTTGCCTTCAGGCCTCGAGTTCAGAACCTCTTCCAGACTGTTGGGATAGGGGTCAGCAATGATTACCTTTTCAGGATCATGGCTGCAATCTGAAATCTGAGGTTATTCAAACATATTCTAAGAGACTTAGAATTGAGGTTAAGTGAGAGAGCAAAGGAAAGTGACCACTAAATCCTTCCAAGAAACAAGATAACGGAGATCTACAATGTCTAAAGCTCTGTTTCTAAACCTAGGGGGCTTCCTTGTTCCCTACATAGGCAGCTGCCTGCTAAGGAACTGTCCGAAACATAATGGAAACTCATAAGTGGCCATTTTGGAACACTATTTTGGCAGCAGTTTTGTTACATTTTTTTTTTCAGTGTTTTTCCTTGTCCTCATTTGTATTGAAATCACTTGTGAACATCTAAATTAACTGGTTTTATTCCACTCAAAAAATATTACTTAATATGGACCAATGACCAAAAAAAAAAAAAGAAATGTATTAATATAAAAAAGTATAATAATAATAAAAATATGTATGGGTTAAATCAGGTAGAAATAACTATTTAAGGTAACCAATGCAAGTTAGCACTTTACAAAACACAATAATCTAATAAGCATATATAAATTGTGATAATTTTTGGATAAAACTGTCCATTTCTTTATTTACTCTAATATATATATATATGTATATATATATATATATATATATATATATATATGTATATATATATATATATATATATATATATATATATATATATATATACATATATATATACATATACATATATACATATATATATACATATACATATATATATATATATATATATATATATATATATATATATATATATATATATATATATATATTTTTTTTTTTTTTTTTTATATAAAAAAATATATCATTTTTCAGTACTGAAAGAAAAAATACTTCTAATTAACATTTCTCATAATGTTCTCAGGACTATGTTCTATACAGGCAACCATGCACTACCAAATGAAACATTATTATTATTATTTTTTTTATTCAAATATTAATTAAAATTCAAGTCACAGTGAAGTCGCATTAAACTGAACACTGGCTACACTGGATAAAATAGCTACAATAATACAGAAAAACATATTTTATCTGTTAATTCTAACCGTTGTGACAGGAATATTACAGGAAACATTTAATTAAGCAATTGGAGGGCTTGCTTACAGTAATTTCAAAATAACTGCAATTCAGACATGACAGTTTGGTCTGTAATTAGATCTGTTCAGTTCCAAAAGTTCAGCCCATTAAGGCTGATTTGTGGTGGATGTTAACATGATAAGCCAACGCTGTCCTGCTGACAGCCAATAAAAGTGAAATGGCAGCACCTTTCACCAGTTTTTTTGCGGTTTCCCCCTCAACGGAGTCAAAAGAGAAACAACCTCCCTTTAAAAAAAAGAAAAAAATTGTGTTATTTCAGAGAATTATGTTTTCTTTTCTTTTCTTTTTTTTAGGTGGCACGCGTTTCTATCTTTATTTCACTTATATCTCTTCTCTTCTATCTTTATATCTCTTTTCAATATACTTACTTTCTTACATGCTCAGTCAAGTTGATGAGTTTTCTCCTTTTTTCTTGTGCTTCATTCTCCATGTGAAGTTCATTCAAATAAGCACTTATCAGCCAATAAAAAGCCTTTTTAAAAAGTGTTCGGTGTGTGGTTGATCCACTGTTTAGAAAAACCATGACAGAGCACCTCACCAGGGGATATAGATACAACAAATGAGTGATTTATTTTTGCGTGTTATGGTCCAGCGCATATGTAAGCATGAACAATTTGTAAGAAACTGCCCTTTTCTTTTCATAAGCAACATGCCCTGAGTTCATGTTCAATACATAGTGTTTCTTTAACATGAGTGAATCAGGATTCATTCATGCATGAACAAAAAAGCCATTATGATGATGTGAGATTGATGGTATATTAAAGGGATAGTTAACCTGAAAAAAAAATGAAACTTCTGTCGACATTTACTCACCCTCACGTCATTCCGAACCTGTATGACCTTCCTTCTTTTCGGTACACAAAAGATTATTTTGGCAGAATGACAGTGTCAGTCACCATTTCTGTTACTGAATGGAAAGAAAAAAATGCAATGACAGTAAATGGTGACTGAGGCGGTTTGAATGAGATCTTTTTGTGTTTTCCACGGAAGACACAAGGATTTGAAACAACATCAGTGTGAGTAAATGATGACAGATATATTTCCAGCTTTTACAGAATTGACAGAAAGAGACAGACAGATGGATAGAGTTAGCTTGCCATATACACAAAAAGAAAAATCAGTAAATAAATTGCCTACCTCATCTTCTCCAGTCCAACAAAGACGTAGCTACTGACGTATGGTTACTTTTTGGTTAAGACCTAATTAATGTCATACACGTGCCCAAATGATTTTACAGATATGTATCAGCATATATTTTGCCAAACATATTATATATCTAGTCACTGTAGTTCCTGACAAGCAAATTACTTTGATAAGGAACTGCAAATATTTATGCAAATGTTTTCGAAGTTGTTCCAATGAAAAGATTATGGGATTCAAGAATTTATATTCAAATTAAATATAAATAAAAAATAATATAAAAAATAATCCTACTAAATATACGTTTCATTCTGGTTTTGGTTCAGGACTTCTGAACGCTGTTGAACTCGAACCGTGTTTACGTTACGTTACCTTAACAACGCCGTCTCAGGCTCTCGACAGACACGTGAGCCTTTTCTGAACGGTACAGACTGCCACCTACTGTCACTTATCATCACACTGGGGTTTGCCAGCATTTATAACCCCACAGTCTGTTTTCTCACGAAAATAATCACCATCTTGGTGTACGCGAGGCATATAAATCCATTCAGATGTTGTTGTCTGTGCCATGCTTCAGGATCAAGCTGTGATGTTATGCGTGCGCCAGACAAGTAGTCACTTCAAAGACATCAAATCCGTCACTAAGAATATAAAAACATATTTGTTGATGTTGTCGAAGGCTTTGCAAACAATAAACAAATTCTGCAAATATCTGGGGTTTATTTAGCGGTTAAAGTCAGGACAAAAACAGTTTATGCAACTCATACTGTGCTTACCACCTCCTCGTGGTGGTTGTTGTATGCATTCAAATTATTCGGAGTCGGTTCTATCTCCAGAAGAAATGTGCGTGAATAGTTTTACTAATTAATCTACTAAATTAAGTCATTTGTGTTATTTCAAAGCAGCCAGAGACTCGCAACTAGGCTACATGCTTTCATGCACTAATGGTTACTAATGATGCAGATTTTATGCAAATGTTAAATCAAGGGTTTATTTACTCATTGACGTGAAAATCCACATGCTAATGACAGATATTTCATAAAACTGAGGGGGTGGGGTTGGTTGTTGGACTATGGTGGCGATTTTTGCACTTAAAGAAGTAAACAGAGGAAAGGATGAAGTGAGAAATTGTGTGTTTATCTGAAACAACAAGAAGACGGTGTCCCACTGTTTCCCCAGAAGCCATTTGACCTTTATACATCTGTTTTCAGTTCGTAATTAAATTACTCTTGTGGTCTTTTCCTTCAGCCTTTTCCTTCACAGCATGTGAAACACAATGAGAGGTAGGTGCATTCATCTGTTATATATTTTATAAGATGTAATGTTACATAAATGAATGTAAAAAAAAAGAAAGAAAGAAAAACAAAACTTTTAAATTATTATATATTCTCAGAAAATGATTCATTCTCAGAAAATGTATCCTTAATGTGTAAATATAATTTTCTCACAACAGTGGTGGATTTTATGTATAAAATGTATAATATAACATATAACATATAAACATTGACGTTGTTGTTCAATAAGCATGAGCAAAGATATATGATAACCTCTGTTAACCCATAATCCACCATGAAAACAATGCACACTTTGTTTCACAGTCAGATAACTAACTAGTGACTATAACTGACAAAACAACGCCCAGCATGGAACAATTGTAGGGCTTTTCATTTAAACACATATAATGAAGATAAATAAACAGCATTTAATACGACTGTTTTTGTTTTCCTCAGGATCAGGCTTTTTTTATTTACAACCATTTTTGGCATTTACTTCAAAAGGTGAGTCTGTGGCACTCTCTCAACACTATGTCAAGCTTTTGGTCCTGTTGAGTGAGATGCATACTTGACCTGTCAAGGAAACCAGAGCTGTGCCTCACATGTGCCTTGAACTCAGCATGTATGTAATCAGCAGCTTGACTGAGTGTTGTGGAGTCATGTGCCTGGCTGAGGACCGTGGCACATGAGAAAGATTTGCTCTGGAGCAAATAATTAATTAATGAGACCAAAGACTGCCTGCGTGATTTAACAACACCTAAAAACTCTTAAAACTACATTCCGTGACACAAAAACAGTATTATTTGTAAAATTATAGTGGATTTGGGCATTTGCCATGGTACTCCCTGTGAGAAATAAAGCAAGCGGAGTTCTGTTATCACTAGAATATCACACCCTCTCAGCCTATCAAATTCGAGGACCAGAAAGAATATATAATGTTATATAAGTCACTTATGATCACAATGGCTGCATATATTTTGCCAAATAAGTATTTACATAACTGTTTTCTAATATATTTTAAAAAGTAATTTAAAATGGCTAGTAGGAAAAAAAGGAGTCTAGCAATATGGTCTCGTGAGGGAATCATTTGACTAAAGCAGAGTGGGTTATGAGACATGAGTAGATACATCCATAAGTCCCGACCCCTGGAAAGACAGGTTCAATCAATTTAGACTCTGACGTGCAGAAACACCATTTACCAAACAAATCAAAGGTTCAGATCTCTGTCATACAAGGCATGACCAGTCATACCTTATCGATGCAATTCGACATAGATTAACTCACACGAAACTCACATCCCCTGACTGACAATACTATATTATAATAGAATATTATGTGACATACATTAAATAACATAAATAGATATGGTAACACTCTATAAATACTCTAAGGAAGTTGATTTCCACTCTCTGGGAGATCAGTGTTGATTTAAGAAGAAATCTAACATATAAAGCAAGACCAAACGTATTCCTCCTGTTTCACGCCATTCCATTTCCCTTAAACAAATGTGATCTTAGCTGAAATGAAATACTGATGTTTTCTCATGCAACCTGCCAGGAATGGTCAGAGTTTTCATTTAGACAAGCTGTGATGGAGTTCAGAGGCCCTCAACGAAATGGGGTGTGTGGGGAATCTCAGAAGTCGGTGAACTTAAGTAGAAAGGAAACGAACAGATTGTAGTACTTATAATGCTAAAATCCCCACAACATGCTCAAATAAGTTGCAGATGATTTATGACATATTTGCGGTGGAATTGTTTGCATGTAGTGGACATGCGGGCCACAGTATCTTAAACTATGCTTCATAAATATAAGTAATGACAGTTTCATTGAACATCTGTTTTAAACATTCATTGCACGTTCCATATTGCTTCCAGATCAGGTTTTACATGATTACATAATTCTAGGTAATATAGTGGTTATATTCAGAGTTAATATAATCCAACAATACAATAGAGAATAATAAAGTCTGTTCAGCTATTTTACTTTAGACATGAATAAGAGAAAAGCATATTCATTTTCTGCCTCATAAATTCCCATTGTAAAACTATTAGTTTGTCAGTTATTTTTCCTGTTGGATTTTTTAAAAAACATTTTTATTTATTCTTTTATTTTTTGGAGACTACATATGCTCTGTTTTCGCAGTTTCACATGCTGTTTTTGTGATACTGTGATATTGTTTTGCTAGGAACAATTTTACCCCCAAAATTCACACCTTTAAAACAACTAATTTATTAAAATCGGCAAAAATAGTTCTATGCATAAAACTACATAACAGTAACTGTATACATGGGAAGATTTTGCAGGAGAAAATGAATACTGATGTTTCAGCTTGAAGTTAGTAATTCCTTAAAGGAACGAGTATCAAAAAGGTAGATTTAAAACGTCTCTGTTACATATTTAGCCCTTGTTCTGTGATGAAAGGAATGGAGACGTTATGTTGTGATGGACTTTAGGGTTTACTTGGGAGCCCCCAATCATCTCTGACTGCGCCTCATGGAGGGAACAGAGACGTGCATGTCCCCATGCCATAACCTCTTGGAGAGGCTCAGCATGCAAAATTCCCAAGCCCAAATTTCATTACTGTTTCCTCTTAAGTCAAAGATGATTGGGGGCTCCCCAAGTAAACCCTTAATGTCAACATAACTCGTAGTGACCGACAGATGGGGACCTACATAAAAAATGTTGGTGATTGTTTTGAAGATTACAATATGTTATTGTATCTACGATAGATTATTTGATCATTAAAATGTAAATTATAATTTAGATGATTTAAAAAAATCCCAAAAAAGTTCCATAACTGAATTCAATTTCTTTCAAGTGTACAGTAAATTGACCTTATTTAATCATCAAAGTGCAGTTTGTCCAGCAGATGGTAGCATGTCTCTTCTTATGCACCAATGCAAACTCCTGACATCATCAACCCTTGGGACAGACATATCCATGGGTAACCCATGAATGGATTTACACAGCTGACTGTAATGAATGGAAATGGACCAAAAGCTGCAGAAAAAACGCAGACGTTTCACACGAACGCTTAACCATTAGGATTAGCTCTTGGTGAATATTTAACATGTATAAAGCTCAAGATTTATCTTATAGTCCAATTAGCCTCTGCTGGTAGATGAAGTAACTACACCATTCTGTCTTTCTCCAGGTCACCACAAAGACCTCTGAAAGAACACAACATCTGGGCTTAATCTCCAGTACGGTTATATGTCCAACAGGAAGAGGCCGATAACATGTCTGTTCAACCGAATCCGGCCAATTAGCTTCCTGTGAACACAGAGTGGACAGTCAATAGTGACACGGAGGGGTCATTGGCCACTGGCTCTTAATGACATACTGAGAGGAAGTGGGATTAGCGAGGGATGATGTCATCACTGCCACCAGCATCTGTGCTCTGAATTACGTTTCTATTGCTCTGTGTTGGTTTATAAAGAAACACACTGGTGGTATAATGTCACAAGGACATGGAGATGAATGTTTGTAGGTGACGAAAAACTGAGGGGATAAATGTGCTTTTCCTCTGATTTATTTGCTTATGAATCATACAGTGGATCGCTGAATTTATATTGCTTCATGCAGCAAGAATGCACAAATTGTTCAAGTCTCAGTACGACTTCTCAAAGACGCAATAGATTCCAATGCATCTGTGTTACATTACATCTGCATTAGATCACTGAACGACTAGCCTTTTTTGGAAATCTGCATATTTAGTGAAACAGAAACATATATCATGCACAAAATTCACTTATTTTCTCACCCCAGGATGAATGAAAGCTTGGTTGCTGTTGAAACGAATCTCTTTGTTGTTTTTACCAATGTGCATCTGACTGAACAGACTTGTTTCCAACCAAGAGTTACGAGAATGTGTTAACATTAATATTAAAGGTATAGTTCACCCTAAAATGAAACCCAACACCCGTTTGATTCTTTCTTCTATTGAACCCAAAATAAGATATTTTGAAGAATGTTGTTAACCAAACTGTTGATGGTTGCCATTGACTTCCATAGTTCATGGCTACCATCAACTGTTTAGTTTAGTGATGGATTTTTTTATTTTTTTGGTGAAAAGCAATTTCAGAAAAGCAGTTTTCTTTACTTTTTGTCATTTTCATTGAATTTGTAGTGTAGACCTCCTATTTTAAATAGAATTAGAATGATTATTAAAACTTCATAGTTTTAATAATTATCAGTCCTTCTTTTGGCCTAAACAGCCAATCAGAACCAAACTTGTCTTGAGCATTTAAAGCGTCCAGACAACAAAACTGCTGTATATTAATAAATAATTCTACTGTCTGTTGGTGTGGGGCCAATTAGTTATCGTTATAATTATCGGTATAGTTATCATCTTTTTTTTAATTTGCCTTTTATGGTCTGTTTTTTGCTCTGTCAACAAAAATTGTTCTGAGCAATGCCAATGCATGCCTCCATGCAACATAAGGGCCTTTGGCACCACAGGAACATTTTCGTAGTACCAGAACTAATTGTGGAACTACCCTCTTTTGGGCATTTTCGCACCACAGGAACTGGGTGGGATTTTAGTACCGGATCGCCTTTTTCGAGAACCAAATTAGCTTCTGCTCCGGAGCAGGGTCTAACCAGCACAACTGTTACTACCCGTGACGTAAATAGACAGTGATTGGCCAGAAGTGTTTGAAAACACCCTCACCTGCCATGATTTAAAATGATGTGTAACATACTGTAACATTGTGTCAACTTATTTCGCAAGTATGATGAACAGCGATAAATATACGGATGCTGAAGTGCAGGCACTTGTAGCAAATGTAGCACTAGTTGTCGTTGATCTTTTATCCTCCTTTCCGTTCTTCCGATCACTTTACGTATATGTCGACATTCCATGTCCCTTATTGTGAAACGCGCGAGACACAACAAAAACACAGCTCCGATCACAGCGTCCTCCATCCTCCTGTTGTTAACGTTATTCTTTTTTTTACGTTGTTGAACGGCACGGACAAATTACATCGCTGTCAACCGTATTACGTCATGTCCTAGTACACATGTTAGGTGCGAATGCAACCCTGTAAATGGTATTGGGAAATAGTTCACGCAAAATCATCCCAGTACTTTAGTACTGTACATTTAGTTATGAAACTAAATCGTTTTGAAAGGCCCTAGTGGTGTATTTTGTTCTTAAATTAATTGTTTTTTGTTTCATTCCAGTTTTTTGAACAAATCAATTGAGTGACTGATTAAACGACTCATGCAGTGAATCAGCATTTTGAATGCTTTGGTTCAGTTACTAATCTCCGACTGAATTATTAAATCACTCACTCTTAAGAAAATTTACTTATCATCACAGAAAAGATTCACTTTAAAATCTCTATAACTAATTTATATTGCATGGCCAATCAAAATAGGGAATCGTTGTGTACTATTATGTAAAATGGATGTCAGGATGTTTACTATCTATAAAAAGCAAAATCTGTCATTGTGTGTTTCATCCATCCATTTCTTTTGTCTGCCTGCTTTCATTCATTATGCTTGCACTCATCGCTCGTTCTTTTGATTCATCTGCCACACTCAATGCTAATATCTGCTGAATCCATTAGGGATTATTTTTAGCTCTGCTTTATAAAGGAAGAAAAAGAGGTCTAAATCTAGACACATTCTCTTTACACAGACTCTCTCTTTTCCGTTGGCTGACTTCCTTTCAGTCATGAGTTGGAAATTGAATTTGCATGCAACCACAGGTTATATATATGAGACCTTGACATTTCCTTCAGTAAGCTTCCAGATTCAAATTCCAGCTACAGTTCTGCATCCACAATTTAAATTGGATTCAAATGAGTTCTCAATTCACTTGTGAATGGCGCACAATCCTGCCTCTCACACACACCTTTCCATTCACAATGCGACTCTCTCACACACATGCTGCGGTATATGAGCCACCCCTTCCCCCTCTGGTTGGCTTTTTCCTGAATGGATGCTGAAGCTCAGGGACCAGCAGCCTCCACGCTGTGGCTGTGGCTCAGAAAGGGAGGGAGGCTGGAGGAATTAGTAGCTTCTGTCGCCATTACATGTGCTGCAAGCTTGAAACATCCAGCCTCCCATTTGATGTAGAGGAAGAGGGGGGTGCAAGGGAACTCTGTCATTCACACTCACCCTGCCTGAGGATTACAGCTCATAATCTGCACGGCAACAGCCCTGCTCTCGCTCTCTCTCACTGAAATGATGGAAGGAAAGAGGGAGGTGGGGGACAGATAGAAAGAAGAGATGAGATTAAGAATGGCTGCTGATTCATTCATAATTTCCTCTCTATTCTCATTCCCGGCCTGCACCGGGGGTCAGCGAAACTAAGCTAAGCTTCATCCATCCACACCCCCATCTTCATCAGCGGTGAGGAAGAGGAGGGAGATAATGACATCATTGCAAAGGCACCGCAGTACAAAGGCAAAGTTCTGTGGGCTGCAATGAAATATAGACGTGCACTCGTTCTGACAAAGATCCCACAAATTGACGTGGTTGTGTGCAGAAATGGATCTGATGCACATTTCTGAAGTTGTGTGTTTAAATTGGCTGAGAATGGTTAAACGCATACTGTGGAAAGTCTTTCCATGCGCAAGTTTTTTTAGGACCGGTCGTTTCGTAAAAGGGGGGCAGAGCACATGCCAGTGCAGTGGCTCGGGCTTGACGTAAGCACGATGATGTCATTGATTCAGGGTGCAGAGAATAAGGTGCAGTCTTGATTGGGTTTTTTGTTTTTTTGTGCTGTAGTTGTCAGGACAGACAGCGCTAACAAAGAAAATTCTGGAACATGTGTATAAACTCCTACAGACAAAACAGTGTACATATGTGAATGGCATTGCATAAAAAAATAACTATTTTATGTTGTGACAAAAGACCTCTTTTTAAGAATAGATCCACTGATGAGCCAGAAAATCAACCATCCGTCAGAGAAAAGGATGAATTATGAATTCTAATGAAGCAGAGATTGATGATCATAAAGCACTGGATCTCAACCAATGGGTCAATATTTGACCTGTTGTTAGATGCCAATAACTACATCATATCACAAAATCTTTCTCCATAGATATTCAAAAGTAACTGTTTATTCTTGAGTAACCAACTTCATATTTCTTTACAGTGTGGGTTTAACCAGTGCCTGATATCCCTTTTTAGAGGGCTTTTAATAGCATGGAATAAATGTATATATTTAAAATTGAAATCCAAAAATATTTTTTTTGTATTAAATTATTATAGTTTAAATTAATAACTAAAATACACTACCATTCAAAATATTGGGGTCAGTAATATTTGACTTTTGGTGTTTTTGTATCTTAATGGATCAATTAATTTATGGATGAAAATTACTTTATGGATATATTTTATACAACCATCCACTTGAGAACCATCATAAAGGAAGACATCTTGTGATGTTTAAACCTGTGTTTGGCCTGTACATGCTTCATTATAATCAGAATCATGTTTGTAGTAGTACATGAGCACAGATAAACCTTTTCCCCCTCTCGCTGAACGGGCATTTGACCGGCCTATCCTCTGCTGACCCAGAATAGCATCCTTTTGAAAAAGAGGTCAGCACACCCTCCATCTCATAAAAAATAATAATAACGGAAGAAGATTTCGAACGGGGGAGTGTGAGAAGAGAGAGAGACAAAATGAATCATGCCAGGATGACTAATGTCTTGCATAACTGCCTGAGAATCCCTCCTAGTGTTTATCAATGGGCGGTGGGCTGGCTGGATTTCATAACCCTCCCACATTCCCTTCAAAAACATCAAAATCGGTGAATATTCACAGCCGCCAATCATCGCAAGCCGCCATATGTAAACCGCATTGCGCAGTCGAAAGCAGACAGATTCTGTTTATAAAAGAGAACTCCAGGTTGATGCATTATTGTCTTCAGATGATATAATACTCAGTGGGTACTTAAACCCTTACCCTGGCGTCAAAATTTCACATTTCACTTGACCTCGTAAAAATTCACAATATTAAAGGCTTCTTGGAAATAAGAACGGCATTGCTTGGCTTGGAAGGGATTCCTCAAGGATGTCATGTCTGACAACTACGTGTCCCTTTATTTTGTCCTACTTTATTTGAGATGGAGAATCCAGCTCGCTTCCGCTTTGACGTCATCAGGCATATCTGGCCTGTATTATGTTCACTCTCTCTCCTTAGCTTCCCCCTTTGAGAGTTTGTTATTTCACTGAACCAAAATAAATTGCCTATGAAACCGGATGAATCAGTCGAGCCCCTCTTCCCTCCTCCCTATTCCCATTCCATCCTTTTTCACTCAGTATTACGTATTTGTAGGGAGTCTCGATGCATCTTTTTCTTTTCCTTTCTTCTTTTTTTTCCAAGTGGGCATTTCTTCCAGCACCCACTCTCTTTGCTGTTTTTAGCATCTCGCTGCTTTCCGGTTGTCATGCCTTATTTTGAGTCATGAGTCGTGGTGTTAGTGAAGTTAGCCGGGAGTTTTGAGGATGATGTGCTGACAGCAGAAGAGTTGAATCATCTGGAATAATCCTTGAAGAGGCTGGTTGCACAGGGACTGAAT